>NC_050580.1:192618392-192838392 GCF_011100635.1 Trichosurus vulpecula | reverse complement strand
AATGTTACCAGAAGCAAAGCTGTATAGTCAGTCAGCCAGTAAACATTTACTACGTGCTTACTATATGTCATGCACTGTGTTAAGTGCTATGAAGTGGAAAGACTAGTTTTTGTAGTCAGGGGACCTAGAATCGAATCTTACATTCACTAAGTAGGCAGCTAGATGGCGCAGCGGATAAAACGCCAGGTCTGGAATCAAGAAAAGCTGAGTTCAGATGGGACCTTAGACTTGTTGTTGTGCAATCTTCGTGAGGTTTTCTTGGCAAAGATACTGGAGTGGCTTGCCATTTCCTTCCCCAGCTCGTTTCACAGATGAGGAAACTGAGGCAAACAGGATGAAGTGACTTGCCCAAGGTCACACAGCTAGTAAATGTCTGAGGCCAGATTTGAATTCAGAAAGACGAGTCTTCCTGACTCTAGGCCCAGCATTCTATCCACTGTGCCACCTAGCTGCCCCTTGGCCTTAGACACTTAACCCTTTTTTATCTCAGTTTCCTTATTCATAGTGACAATGATAGCACCTACCTCCCAGGGTTGTTTTGAGTTACAAATGAGATAGTGATTGTAAAGCACTTAGCACCTAGCCCATAGTAAGCATTATATAGTTGTTAGTTATTGGTATTTATTATTATTAATTGCTTATGGCTTGTCTGACCCAGAAAAAGTCACTTCATCTGCCAGGGATTAATTTTCATTATCTGAGAAATAAGGGGCCCAGAATGGAAGATCTCTAAGGTTCCTCCTAGTTTTAACAATCATTGCGGAGTTTTACATGTTGGGTTTGTTTAAATTTCACGCTAGGCCCTGTAGAGTGTAAATTCCTTGAGGGAAGTAACTATTTCTATTAGAAAACTATTTTTGTCTTTATGTCTGTAGTCCCTATCATGTGCCTTGCACGTAGTAGGAGCTTATTTAACCCTTTCTAGATTTAGTTGAATTGGATATAACTGAACACATGGTTCAATTTGTCATATATTATTCAGGTTTTTTTTATTCAGGAGAGTTTCAAATGCAACAGTTGGTTTTCATTAGGTTTTGGAATTATCATTTTTATGAACTAACCCGTGTCATAGTTGGAGAAGCAACATAAAAATATGTGAAGTCTGTATTTACACATTTCCATACTATCCTTTGGGCAGCTAAGTGGCCCAGTGGGTAAATCATGAGGCTTGGAATCAGGAAGACTCATCTTCTTGAGTTCAAATCTTACCTCATACTTAGCTGCGTGACCCTGGGCAAGTCACTTCACCCTCTTTGCCTCAGTTTCCTCATCTGTAAAATGAGCTGGAGAAGGAAATGGAAAACTACTCTAGAATCTCTGCCGAGAAAACTCCAAGAGGGGTCATTAAGAGCCAGACACAACTTAAAAATGCCTAAACAACAACATAATAAATATTTTTTGAGTTTCTTTAGTTATTTTTTCAATTTTTTTGAAGTTTTATTGATGTCTTCCTTTTTTTTCACCATTTCTAAATAAAACTTCTCCTCACCCAGGCAGACTTTCCCTAAAATAAGGAAGGGGGGAAATTTTAGGCAAGATCACCTGAAAAACTCACCACTTCTGACAAAGTCAGTAAGATTCCATTCCCACAGTTCCCCGCCCCTGTAACAAAAGGAGGGAGGTACGTTTTTCAGGTTTATAGATTTAGAAATGGAAGGAATGTTAGAGGTCTTTGTAGTTCAACACCCTCATTTTACAGCCAAGGAAAGTGAGATGCATTTGCTCAATATCACATATCTGTTAAGGGACAGAACTGGATGAAGTATGGACCCAGTTTATGTCTCATTGTATTGTGATCTATCCTTAATTAATCATAATAGTTGATATTTAATATTTTTAAAGGTTTATAAAGTACTTTACATACCTTTCATGAGCTTGTGAGACAGTTTGGTAGAGTGGATTAATTGCTGGATTTGAACTCAAGGAGAGCTGGATTCAAATCCTACCCTAGACTTTTCATTGTTGTTTGCCCTTCATTCTCAGAGAAGATCGATGACACCACACAAGGGCGATGTCTTGATTTAATAGCAAATTGGATCTGTGTGAGACAATTTGAGTGTGCAAAGTTGTCAGCCTCACATTCTCCTCCAGAGTCATCAAAGTCCAGTAGCAAGATACAAGCCAAGATGATTGCTGATGGCCCAGCAGACATTTACTAGCTATTTGTGACAATGGGAAAATTGCTTCATCTCACCGAGACTCATTTTCCTCATCTGTAAAATGGAAGTTAATCATAGCTTACAGGTTTGTTGGTACAATCAAAGGAGACAGGCCCTGCAAAGGACTTTGCAAACCTAAAAGTACAATGTAAAGACAATTTATTTTTAAAATGTTTATTGATGCCTTCCTTTTTTTCCCCCACCAGTCATTTCTAAATACAACTTCTCCTCACCCAGGCAGCCGTGCTCTAAAATAAAGAAGGAAAAAGAAAACTAGGCAAAATTGACTGCAAAATTAACCACTTCTGTCAGACTAGATAAAATTCCATTCCTATTACTATTATTATTACTTGAATCTCCATTTTATAGACAGAAAAATGAGGCCCAAAATGGTGTAATAAATTTTAGAAATAATGTTGTTTAGGAATCTTGAAGACTCTTGGCCTTCATATAGCCTATGGCAGCATTTCTATTTGGGCACATTGTACATAGATATGTCATCAATCAGCTTGGCCATATCATGGTTACTTCCATTCAGAAGAAATATAAGGGAAAATGAGAGTCCTGGAGGAGGGTCTTCTCTCACTGGAGCTGAAATACAACTTATTGTTTAGTCATTTCAGTCATTTCTGACTCTTCATGACCCCGTTTGGGATTTTCTTGGCAAAGATACTGAAGTGCTTTGCCATTTCCTTCTTCAGCTCATTTTATAGATGAGGAAACTGAGGCAAACAGGGTTAAGTGACTTGCCCAGGGTCACACAGCTAGTAAGTGTGTCTGAGGCCAGATTTGGACTCAAGAAGATGAATCTTCCTGATTCCAAGCCCAGTGCCCTATCCACTGTGCCTCCTAGCTCCCCTGAAGTACAACTAGGTTCCAATTAGTGTGAATAATGAATCCATAGAAGTGGTCACATTACTCCAATCTACAGGGCATAGTTCTAATAGGCTGGAACCAATGACAACATTTTGCATAATTATTACTTTGAATAGCATGAATTTGAATGTATGAGACTATGCCTAGCTGTAGTTAAGAGATTATTTTCTTAGAGTCTGATTACCCAGCCACAATCACCTGAGTAATTCAGACAAAAACCTCTTTACCTTCTTTGCCCAGGTAAATTGCCTTCAGCTTATAAAATTTGAGTTAGAGTGATTTGGTGGGGAAAAAAACAATAAAAGAATGACAAAAATCTTTGTTCTAGCATCAAAAGAGTTAGATTGAAATCTTGGCTCTGCAACTTGCTACTGGGTGACTTTGGGCAAGTTAATCCACTTCTCTGGGCCTCTATTATTTTATCTTGGAAATGATGGGGTCATACTAGGTTACCTCTAAGGCTCCACTAGATTATCTCTAAGGTCCCCTTTAGCTCTATGATCCTATGAATTCTCAAGATTGGTCCTTACTGCTGAAGAGTGATGGCCATCTCCAGAGTTTGATAGCTGGGGAGCAGGGATTATACTCAAATTTTTTTCCCCTACTGGTTAGCAGGTGTGGTAACTGGGTGGCAAGCAGAGGTGGTGAAAAACACTTAAAGACAGATTTTTTTTAGGATGCTTGATTTCAAATTTTTTCTGCATTCAAAGCAACAAATATAGTTGTAATCAGTCAATCAAACAAACATTTCTAAGACAGTGTCCTAGGCATAGAAGATACAAATAGTGACACAATTCCTGCTCTTAAATAACTTTTATTTTACTGGATTGGGAGGAGGGTAGAAATTAATCAATGCAAAGGGTCAAAAGCAAAAAAGGGTTCAGTGCCTCAGTTTTAATTCAGAGCAATGTGACTGGAAAGAAAGAAATTATGTTGAAATAAATATGATGCATCACAGTATATATAGCCTTTGTTTTTCTTTTTAAAATTAACTCCCCTAACTGAGCAAATAAAAAAAAACAATGAAAAATAAAGTCCATAATAATAATAATAATAATCATAATCATAATAATAAATAATATACTGGTTGCATGACTCTGGCCAAGTCACATAGTACCTCTCAGTACCCCGAGGTTACTTGCTAATGCTACCCCTTTCAGAGAAGATACCAACTTTCATTGGCAGAAGGAGATTATTTATTGTAATACCTTGCATTAATGAAATCATAATTCTAGTCTTTATCCTTAATGTTTGCAAGACACTTTCTTCACAACAAACCTAGGTAATGAAAATATCATCATCCCATTTGATAGATGAGATAACAGACTCTGAAATATTAATTGATTTGTCTTTACTCACACAATTACTACATGATTGAGGCAGAAATAGACTCCTGCTGTCAAGTCTATCACTGTTTTAATTTTATTTTTTAAATTATCTTTTTTTCGAACAAGTAAAAATCTTACACTCCCTCTCATTCTCACTTCCCCTATATAAACAAGAAAGAAAAACAAAATCCCTTTTACAAACAGGTATTGTCAAGCAAAGCTGTGGATGTTCCCCAAAGCTTTGTCCTGTCCCTCTTCTCTTTTTTCTCTGTCATTTTGCTTGGTAATCTCATCAGCTTCCATGGGTTCAATTATCTTCTCTCTTCAGATAATTCTCAGATCAATTTATCCAGCCTTAACATCTCTCCTGATCTCTGGTCTCACGTGTCCTATTGGACATCTCAAACTGGATATCCTGTGGATATCTGAACCTCAAAATGTCCCAAACTGAACTAATTATCTTTCCCACCCAAAATCGAAGCTCCCTGTCACCTAGACTTGGGACCTAGGTGATCCTTGACTCCTCATTCTTGCCACCACATCCAATCATTTGCCTTTCGATTCTCCCTTTGTAATATCTCTCTGATAGGTTCTCTTTTCCTCTGACACTGCCACCACTTTGATACAGGTCATTATCATCTCACGTCTGGACTATTTCAATAGCCTTCTGATTGGTCTCCCTGCCTTACATCTACTCTGCTGTCAAATGAATCTTACTAAAGCATACTGCTAACCATATCAACCCTCTTCCCCCATCTAATAAACTGCTTAAGTTTCAAAGAAGATGCCAAGCTGCATTTAGTAGAGGGCAGTTCCTGACCTGGCACTTCCCTACATCAATGAATGCACAGGTCCAGTCCTCTTCACACATTTGTGGACATCATTCATAGGTTTGCACACTATTTCTTTTTTTAACTCTATCCATGATCTCATCAACATAGGAAGTTCCCAGTGAGGACCTCCCTTTAGGGATGGAAATGTGAACCTTTTCAGACTTTTTAGACTTAGGGCATTGTATAGGGTACTGAAGAGTCAGGTAACTTGCCCAGGGCCAAACATTCAGTATGTGTTATAGGCAGGACTTGACCCTAAATCTTCTTGCCTTGAGGTCAGCTCTGACACTTCCTACCTGTGCAGGCTTAGGAAAATTACTTAACCTCCCTGGGCCTTGGTTTCCTCATCTGTAACTGCTAGTGCCTAGCACATAGTAGGCACTTAATGAATATGGATTGATTGATTAAATTAAAGGCTTAGACTATATGGCCTCTGAGGTTCCTTCCAGCTTTAGATCTATGAATGTATATTCTTTATCCACCATGGCCAGGTTGCCTCTCCTACATCCAGTTATAGACAGAATAGATGCCCATACATTGTTATCATTTAAATTTGAGAAGGAAGCTGTCTGGAGATGTTTCCCCCCAGGAAGTGATCTATGTCTTTGCTGTCCAGTTGCCAGCAGCAGTTTAGCTGCCAGGGTTAATTAAGACTGCTCTCCAGTTTCTCTTGGAACCACCAAGGCCACAGAGATGGGGCTGCAGGCAATGAGATGGTTTGGTGGGATTTCAAAACCAGTGTTGTTAATTTCACATGGGAGCATCACAATAGGTTCGGTTACTGTTTGCGGTTCTGGTTTCCCATTTACCACGAATTGAACTTCCCCAGCACATTCTGGGAAAGCTGGTTACTATCGGCCTCCACATGCAAACTGGAATTACCTTGGAAATGACTTCCCAAGATTATCTGTGTTTTGGCTGTCTTAAAAACCTAGTAGAGCTCAAGGGTGAATTTCAAGGGGATTCCAAGTTCAGGTTAAATACAATGATGATGATGGTCAGTAATAAAGAATAATCTTTCACATAAAGCAGAGCCCTTGTTTGGAAGGCAGAAGACCCAGATTAGAGTATCACTCTATCTACTAATTGTGATCTTAAGCTTCCTTCAGTCTTGGGTCCTCTAGAAAATGGCACTGGTATGTTATAGTGATAGGATGATGTACTTGCTGGTAGAAAGACTTGAGTACAAATCCTACCTTTAACACTTGCTGGTTGTGTGACCACATGCAAGTGACTTGACCTTGGTGGGCCTCAGTTTCTTCATCTGTGAAATGACTATGATAAGATAAATACTATCTGCCTTGCAAAGTTGCTTGTGAGGCTGAAATCAAATAATGCATGTAAAGTGCATTAAAATTGTTCATATAAATGGTACTAATTATTATTATTTAAACACAACAACATTTATTAAGGACCTACAATCCACAAGGGTGGAAGGTGCCAGGCTTCCATAAGAACCAAAATCATGAGACAATATAGCAGAGTGGATGGAGAAGTGACCTTAGACTCAGTAAGACTTACAATGAAGTCTGGTGACACATACTGGCTGCGTGTCCCAGGGCAAGTCATTAACTTTTCAATATTCTAGCCAAGATTATGTTATAGAAAAGGTGCGAATGTATTGATAAAATTTCATGTACTGATAAATGCGGGCTCCTATTAATGATTGTTATCTTCTCGACTCTCCTGAGCCTACCTGTACCATGACAGGGAGATGATAGATGGTCCTTGGAAATCATTTAGCCCAACTTCCTCCTTCTACAGAACTTTAGATTGAGGCCCATTGAGCCTGCCCAAAGTCACTGCATTAAGAAGCAAAGGAAGGGTTCGAATCTCGGTCCTCTGAATCTAAACCTAGTACTATTTCCAATAAAGCCTCATGACCTTGTCTTTGAGGGAAATAGGTCATTTCAGTCACTACTGTCATTATAATTGTAATCTGTCTACATTAGTGGGGGGTTCACAAGTTTGGAAAACAAACATAGTGGGCAAGATTAGAATATGTCACACAGCTAATGGTGCAACCAAGCCGAGTTTCCAGGAGACCAGGCTACTGGCTTTGGTTATTTGTTGTTGAGTCATTTTAGTCATGTCCAACTCTGTCATCCCATCTTACACAGGAAGTAAATGTCTGAAGCCAGATTTGAACTCGGGTTTTCCTGACTCTAGGCCCAGTGGTCTATCCATTGCTCCACCTAAAATGCCTGGTTTTGGTTAGTCTTCCCCAATTTAACCAATTCTCAAAATTACCTGAGAAGGCAAAACTAATCTTAGGTCAAATGAACTGAAAGACAGGGGTTTGAGTCCCAGCCCTGGCACTACCTAGCCATGTGACTACGAGCAAGTTATTTGACCTTTCCAACATGCAGTTTTCACATCTCTCAAATGAGAAGAAAAATGCTAACATTAATAATTTTATAGAATTATTGGGAAGAAAGTACTCTGTAAATATTTGCTTTATTATCATCACATTATAATTCCTGTTATTAGCTTCTAGTCACTACCCTCTTCTTCCTTTCAGCATCATCCCAAATGACCACTACTGTGGTGCTGCCCCTTAGCCCTCCAAGCTACACACTGCAGTGAATTGGCTGGTCTCCCTTTTGATTCCTTCCTAACCTTTTCCTAGTAAGGATTCAAGCTGCAGATTCTCCTGGAAGATAGCCTGATCCATTAAAACTAAATTGTTAAATATCCTGATCCCTCAGAGCCCCTAGGGCACTGATAAATTCATTGGTACTATTGATTTATTTTGGGGCAGCAAGGTGGGGCAATGGATAGAGCACCAGGCCTGGAGACCTGAGTTCATATCTGGCCTCAGACACTAGCCATGTGACCCTGGGCAAGTCACTTAACCCTGTTTGTCTCAGTTTCCTTATCTGTAAAATGAGCATTAGAAGGAAGTAGGAAAGCACTCCAATATCGTTTCAAAGGAAACCACAACAGGGGTCATGAGGAGTCAGATGTAACTGAAAAATTACTGAAGAAGAACAAACAATAAATGGTAAATATCTGGTAAATGTTATTCCTCTTAGGTAAAATATTCACATTTTAACAGTAGCATCCTATGGACTTAGAAATACATCCCAGAGGCAGCTAGGTGGTGCAGTGAGTAGAGCACCGGGCCTGGAGTTAGGAGGACCTGAGTTGAAATATGGCCTCAGACACTTGATACACTTACTAGTTGTGTGACCTTGGGCAAGTCGCTTACCCCAACTTGCCCTGCCTTCCCCCCTCCAAAAAAAACCCAAACAAACAAACCAAAAAAATCTCAAACAGAAATACATCCAAAATGGCAAGAAATATAGCCCTTCTCTCCTTAGCCAGAGATTCTCTCTAGAATGGAGAATAATAAAAGCTAACATTTATATAGTGCCTACTATTTGCCAGGTACTATCCTAAGCGCTTTTTACAAATACTATCTGATTTGGTCCCTCACAATAATTCTGGGAGGTAGGTGCTATTATTAGCCACATTTTGCAGGCAAACAGAAGTTAAGTGACTTTTAGTAATCTAAGTCAATAAAAGTTAGCTCAGGGATGTCGCTTAGCAAGAATAGAGAGACAATTCAGTGTGGATGACACTTGTCTTCCTTCTTGTAGGCATTAAACTCATACGTTTCTCTTTATATACTCCTTTGAAATTTACTGTCCCTTATAACATTTTGTTTTTTTGTGGAATGAATTAATGACATTGGAGAGAGAACAAATGTATTGCTTTGTATACGAGTCTCCTTTTAAAACACCTAACTGAATATTGTACTGGATTGGGGAATGTCTTAATATAGATGCAGGGAGATTCAGAATGCCAAAAGCCTGGCACAAGGAAACACTGTGCTCACAAGACAATAAAATGAACTAGTTTTATTGAGGAAAGATGCCCATAAAACAAAAGGATCTCAGAGAGAAGGATAAAAACAGACCCCTGGGTCTGTGGGATACATTGGACATCTCACTGGGGCCCCAGAGGGGGAACTCTCTCCCTCAAACCAGTAACTTCTGGGACATTTTGATAAGGTTTTCATGTGGGTCCACCAGGAATTGGGAGAAAGGAGATAGGAGCCTGAACTTAGGGACTGGAACTGACTCAGACTAATGGGAGAAGGAAAACTAGTTGATATTCAAACTCTGTACCTATGGAGAAGGAGCTTTGGCTAATAGTGTAGGTCTTACTCTGACAGGGTGACTCAGGGATTTCGTACACTTACCTGACGATTCTTTGCTTAAGGGCTCAGGCAGATTATTGTACTCCTTACTGAGATGTATGGAAAAAGTAAGGAGAGGAAAACTCATATTCTTTCTTTGTAGAGGGCCTGAGTATTATGAGTTCCAGAAAAAGAAGGAAAGTGTTTGCAGCAGTCTTTAGGAAGAATCAACATGGAAGCTTCCAGCACTTGCTGATGCCAAAAACAAGTGGCACAGTGCATCAGGATGCATTAAGGGGGTATAATCACCCCTCCCTACTTCCTTCAGGCCTGACACCAAGGCACCAGATTCCTGTTCAAAGGAAACCTGTGAGATGTGGTTAATTTGGATGAGCCAGCGGGCCAGAGTTTCTGGCCCAAGGAAAGTCTGAGAAGCCTCTAGCCTGGAGACAGGTTCCCAACAGTTAGAAGAGGGGGCATTTGAAGCTCCATGTAGGACATAACCCAAATTTCCTTTGGAAATGGCAACCCTCATTTGAGACTGGACATCACTTAATTTGTAGAGATTTGCTGGGTTGCATTTCAGATATTTTCTGGTCCTTTAGAGTCCAAAAAAAGAAATTTCATTTTGTTATTTAAAGACAAAATAAGATATACAAGGTATAAAACCTTTCTCTTGTAGAACCTCCATGCATTGGATCACTAAATAAATGCCTAAGACAGCAAAGCTGGCTCTGTTCCCTATTGGCAATCGAGGTTTGGCCTCAAAGTTTGGGATAAATGCCAGAAAGAACTGTATACAATTTCAGCATTCATAGATTCCATCTTTACATGTATAGAAAGAAAACCTATTGGGGCCTCTTTCACATATTTATAGTGGCAAATTCAGGAAAGAGATTAAGAAAGAATCTCCCCTTCCCCTTTTCCCCCAGTCCCTCAATTTAGACATTGAGATGGTAAAACTATCATTTGAAATGAAAGTCTCTTAATGAATATTTATCATTCCCTGTTTTCCCACAAATTGTTTTAACATTCCTTGGAGCTGATCAGCCTCCTTATTTTAAGAACTGATCAGATTTTAATGTCAAAACAACCCCTAGAAGTTGGAACAGCAAATTCCACTGATCCCAGCATTGGGCATGTTGACTACCTTGGCTTCTCTGATTGTTGAGGTGGTAAAATTTGGGGGCAATTTTTTACTGCCCTATGTCTTTTGCCTCTTGAAGGCCCAACTTTCTAAGTTAGGAACTATCTTTATTGTATAAATGGATTTGAAGCTTTTTATTAAAAGTCCTTTTTGCCTATAGCCTTTCTTGATTCTTCCCTTAGGGCCCTAATGCCCAAACTACCTCATTCAATTGCTTTTTATTTATTTCTGTTTATAAACTTTATCTTTATTCATGTGTGTACATGTTGTCTCTTCTATTAGAATGCAATTTTTTTTTGTGAATTAGAGTCATTTCACTCCTGGTAGTTTTAATGATTATGCTTAAAACAATGCCTGACACATAGTGGGTACTTAAAAATACTTGTTTAATGATTGATTTTCCTTCCTTCTTTCCTTCCTTCCTTCCTTCCTTCCTTCCTTCCTTCCTTCCTTCCTTCCTTCCTTCCTCCTCTTCTTCTTTCCTCCTCTCCTTCCTTCCTTCCTCTTCTCCTTCCTTCCTTCTTCCTTTTTTCCTTCCTTCCTTCCTTCCTTCCTTCCTTCCTTCCTTCCTTCCCCAGGGAACTTTGAAGATAAATGAGATGATGGATTTGTAAAATCTTGTCACTTTTAATAAACTTCATATAATTTCAAGACAGTAGAAACATTTCTTAACTTTACATTTTTTTAAGTACAAAATGAAGTCCATCTTAAACAGCTTTTGATAAGTATTTGTTTTTCATGTTTTTGCATTGAGTTAATTAAATTTAACAAACATTTATTAAGTATCTACTATATGTACCACAATATGCCCATTCTTAGAACAAAGAGATAAAAATGGACTTTATACTTTTTTCTGGGGATACAGACTGTATGAAGCTAAATAAATACAAAGAATATCTAAAATGTACAAAGTCATTTCAATAGGGAGAGAATATAGTAACTGGTGAGATCAGGAAAATCCTCCATGTAGGAGGTGGTAACTAAGCTATGACTTGGGGGAAACTGGGGATTCCAATAGATGAGAGGAAGGAATGCCTTCCGGACATAGGGGAACATTTATAAAAAGGCATAAAGGTAGGAGATTGGATGTCATACAAAGGAAACAGCTAATAAGCTAGTTTGACTGAAAAGAAGAATTTATGAAGGGGAAGAATACAAAATGACTGGAAAGGTAGGTGGCAATTAGAGTGTAGAGGGCCTTAGATGACAGGTTTGGGACTTTGACTTTTATCCTATTTCTTTTAAGACTAAAAAAATAAAGGAGGCAAGCTTAGTGAGATGGTCCCTAATGATTTTCTAGTTCTTCATTTTACCTGTTTTGCGGAATTGGAGAATAAGCCTTGGAGATACTGCTTCCTTCTTTCTACTTTGTTTCTGACCTTACCTAGCTTATGTATGTGTATTTCTGATGGTTGATCAAAGAGAGAGATGTCAGAGAGTCGTCCCTTGGGTTGGCCGTTCACAGTAATTTCCAGCATAGATTGATAGAAAATCCCAAGGTTCCTATTACTCAAGAATATAGTTATGATCATGCAGACTCTGCAGGACTCTGTAGTGTTTAGTGGCAGAAAAAAAATCTGTTGCAGGTAGGGTTGAGAATCAGGAATTTGGAAATATCAAAAAGAAGGGAAGATTTCCCAAGCCTAATTTGCCATGGAGCCCTGTGTAAACGATGGCTTTTTTTCCTAGACTGTGCTGTCAGAACTCTGACATGATCTGAGTACATCTGGAATCTCACAAGTTCTTTAGCTAAGTGGATTTTCTGGTCCCCAGACTGGAAAGGGATCTCCATGAGAATGGCGCATTACCTTTTGTACCACAGAGAGCTATCACAAACTGTCTGGAACAGCTGGAGGGGCTCCTGGCACACATAGAGGGATTCAAACCATTATGTCCTTTAAAAAACCTTCCCCCCTTCTCCCCAGGCACTCATCAGGTGGAAATATGAATCAATGTCCTGAGGAACAAGGAGTAATCTTCAGGTTGCAATACAGCAGTAGCTGAGACAAGAGCTCTTTTGGCAGAGATGCTGCCTTTGGATGTAAACTTGGTGGGACCAATGCTATGTAGAAACTGAAATACATTTTGAGCCTCATCCCCCAGAGATCAAGTTGGTATAGGGGAAAGTATGTTCTGGAGGTGTTGGGGGAAATGTTCCTATATTTGTTCTTGTTATATCTGTGAAGTAACTTTCCCTTTGTAAAAGGTTACCAATGCTCATTTAACTCAGTGGCTAAATGGAACTGGGGTACTGGTAATTGGTTCCTAACAAAGGGGAAAACACAGCGAGTGGGATCTTGAGCCAATGATATTAGTGAAAAGAGATGCCCCACTTCCACCTTACAAGGGTTCTAATAGTAGGATGCAGCAATTCTATGAGGGAGAGAGAAAGAGAGAAAGAGAGAGAGAGAGAAAGAGAGACAGAGAGAGAGATTGAGAGAGAGGGGAGAGGGAGAGGGAGAGAGTGTAATGTTAATGGGATATGAAGATCTTCCCAGCCCATTAATAGGCCTCAAGTGGAGCTCATTAAGGGAAGCTTGCTTAGGAGAGGCTTGCTTGTAGGAAGGCTTTCACACTTCTTGGTACTAAGTTGATTAGGCACTGAGTCACAAGGGTTGTGATGCCTTCTGGCTCTGAGCCTATTAGCCAAAAGTGTATACATACTCTGAGTTGGTATTTTGCTTTGGGAGTTTGCTTATGAGGGTGATCTTGTGATTCCCTGGTCAAGACTCTGAGTAGCTGTATGTTCAGACCCCCTGACTGCTCAGATGTAAAGGCTCTCTCTATCCAGTGGTTATACAAAGTGTGTAGTAATATTGCTTTGATTCAGGCAGTCAGAGCCCTGTCTGTTGGTCTTTATGCTAATTTCTCTGCTTGTATTTTCTCTGCTTATATTTGCTCTGTCATCCAGGGTGCTGTTTTTTCCCCTCAACTAGTGAATGTAATTAAAAGTAGGATTGTTAACCCCTTTTTGAGGAGTATTTCCTAGAAAAGTAGATTAGAGAACCTGTGCTAGCAGGCCATCCTGGGTGTGCTAGGGTGCTTGCACTGCTATGGGGTGTGGGGGTGGCTGGGAAGAAGAGAGAGGAGAGAGGGAGAGAGAGAGAGAGAAGAGGGAGAGAAAAAGAACACTTGCCACACTATAGAATGGATTATTCTTTGTGATCTTGGGCATTTACTTCCCCTTTCTAGGCCTCAGGTTCCTTAAAATGAGCAGGTTGGACTAGATGACCTCTAGGGTCCCCTCCAGCTTGAAACTGATGATTTTATAGATGCTACATCTTCCCAAACTTAAATTTGCAGTCTTTACTATCCCGAGATTGAGCCACCCTGTCCTGATCTGCTTTCACAAAAGCTCAGGTAGCTTTCTTCATAGAGGTGCTTCTTCAAATCTATTTATGCCAGGGATGGAGCCCTGGGATTTAGTCCAGGGATCAGAAATAAGAGGTGAAGGAAGATGGTCCAAGGAAAGTTCAAAGTTTTTCCACTACCACCCTGCCAGTTGGTTGCATGATACCCAAAGTGATGGGAATAATGAGACAAACAATTGGCAAGACACCAAGGCCAAGGTTGGATCTCTTTCTGGCAGCTCTGCTTTAGGCCAGCCTTGGTTTTTGTAGAAAAAAAAAAATTAAACTGAATTTTGAGACTGTTGAGCACATTTCTTTTTTTTTAGTTCAGAGGCCAAAGCAAACCCACAGTGTTGTTGGTGGTTGGGGGTGGGTGGGCAAGATAAAGTGATGTTGAGTATTAGGTCTAATTATATGGGTGAGGACTGATAGCTAAGTAGGAATTCAGGTGGCCTCTTACAATGAAAGGAATTTCTATTATAACTTGCTGAGGGATCAGGAACTTTTCTGAAGCAATTGTGGTGTGGTGGAAAATACATTGAACCTGGAGTTTGAAGAACTGGTTTGAGTCCTGTTTATTTCCACTTAATATTTATGTGAACTTGGGTGAATCACTTAAGTTTCACAAACCTCAAGTCCCTCAAGGAAAGTAGGAATAATAATGTTTATATTATCAACCTGTCAAGGCTGTTGTGAAGAAAGGGCTTTGGAAGCTTTAAAGACATATACATATAAATATATGTATATACAGATATATATGTGTATATATATGTGTGTGTGTGTGTATGAGTATGTATATATACATATGTGTCTATACACACATATCCATACATATACACTCTGGGCTCCCTTTCTCTGCCCCAATTCCACTGGGCAATTCAGTTATTCCAGAACATGGTTAATTCTCCTCCTCAGGGAACTAGGGGCTAATGAGGTATCTTATACTATCGTTCATAAGCTCCCATCCAATTTGTTCTCCCAAATGCCGATCATAAGTTAATTTCCCCAACATCATTCAATCAGTCAATCAGAATTAAAATACATCCTTCAAAGTAAAGCATAGTCTCCCATATAAACCCATTTGTTTTCCTGGGGAGGAGGCACAGACTTAAAGTGGTTGCCATAAAAAAATACTCCAAAACTTGGGCACAGTTCCCCCTCACTTCTATGTACCACTTGGTCCCTGGGTAGAGTGGACTAGAGCTTTAAGTGGTGACTACCAGGTGCTTGTGGCACTAAGTTCATTTCCGGGTGTGGCACGGTTGATGAACAGTGCTTTTTTGGGTTGATTAACTGCTCAGCTGGGTCAAGCAAATTGCTCATCAAGGCTGGCTCCTCACTGGGATCAGCCACTGTGACTAATGTAGACTCTATTATGAACTCTTGTTGCTGCATCTCTGGCAGTTCTTCTTACCTTTCAAAGCTCACAAGGCCATTCCATCTCTAATACTCATTCATCTTAGGTAAAGAAAGAATGAACTTGACAGAGACAAAAGAATAGTCATGTCATGTGTTCATGACCACATGGTGATCAGGAGTGAGACAGGTCCTCTCTCCCTCACCTGGAGACTCACTGCAGTTTTACTTCTTCACTCAGAAAGGTTTTGCCTATTTGCATTTTTCTGTATGCACATTCATTTCTGGGTTAGCATGGGTTAAAAGGCTTTTCATCACAGCAGAGAAAATGTCAGAGGATACTTTTTAATGCCCTGAAGTAGGGAGGTGAAGCACTGCTCCTCCTTTAAGCATTTTTGGAAGCAAACTCACTAAGCCTCAAGGTGGGGTGATACCAGCAGAGCATATGTCAATCCCGCCCCCCCAAATCCCTGACTAACCTTACACATACCCACATACCACATACCACACTCACAAATGTATGTGTAAAAATAAGTGTGAACTATATATTTGATCCTTGTTATCATTTCTTGCAACCCACTTGACCAGTTGTGACACTTGGGCCCTTAACCTGTTCAGCCTCAATTTCCTTATCTGTAACATGAAAAAGTAATATCCCTAATACTTAGCTTCACAGGGTAGCTTAGAGGATCAAATGTGATAATGATAATCAAATGTGATACACACATATACATACACACACATATATGTAATGTTTATATATATACATACATACATAGTGTTTTACAAACTTTAAAGTACAATATATTTTTATTATCATCATTGTTACATGAAAATAAGCCTTTTTATCTTATTCAATGGAGATCATGAAGAAATGGGCCTAGGACAACTTAGTCAGACTTTTTTGCTGCTGGATAATATGATTGCTTTTCATAAATTAATTATTTGTAATTTGTAAATTAATTATTTGTGATTTAATTATTTAAAGTATTAGGATGTAAACTTATCTTGTGCAGGCATCTTAGGACAGTCTGGTAATACAATGACAGAGAATATGAACTTTATCCTATTCCCATGTAGTTTTAAGTTCTAGTAGATCTCCATATTTTGAGAGTTTTTCATTTCACCTAGTTCGTAACTTGTGAATAGTCAATATAACACTATCTGTTAAAACATTGTTCCTAAATTTTTATGGGTCAATGTTATGTCTTGGTGATTACGAGCAACAGTTTTGTCTATGTTGATACTCTGGCTCCAGGATATTATTTGTTGAATTTCCAAGGCTATTTGGGGGCTAATCATCATCATCATGAAATTCGTTCATTCTGCAAAGCATTTATTTAAATGCCTACAAAGTACCAGCATGGGCAGCGACATGGTATGGTGGATAGAGCACCAGACTTGGAGTCAGGAAGACCTGAGTTCAAATCCATCCTCAGACATTTAGTAAGTGTGTGATCCTGGGCAAGCCACATAAATCCTGTTTGCCTCAGTTTCCCCATATGTAAATTGAGCTGAAGAAGGAAATGGTAAACCATTCTATTATCTTTGCCAAGAAATCCCCAAATAGGGTTATGAATAGTCAGGCAAGACTGAAATGACAAACAACAAGACAACATGTATCAGATAAGGTACTAAAAAGATTTAAAAAAAACCCCTTGCCCTCGAGAACCTTACATTCTCCTGGAGTAAGAGAGGGGTGATAAGGATGGATAGGAAGCTACATATACACAGATAAGTAAGCACAAAATGTGCACACAGCTAATATTAAATGATGTGAGGAGCGAGAGAGGGGCCAATATGAGGGAATGGGTCTCTTAGGATCAGAGTCAAAAATTCCTATTCGTAAGGATAGGAGATGATCAGGAAGGCATTTGTGATTGTCAGGAGTGGTTAGGGATTCAGTAGTACCTTTAAAAAAAAAGGAAAGAAAGAAAAGAAAATAACCATGCAGATGAGCACAAGTCACCAGGAAATGGCTGTGGTTAAATCCAATTGTAACCTCAAAGCAACACCAGCCCAGAACTCCTCTGGAGGCTCCAATGAGTCTTGACTTCAAAAGCCCCTGCTTTCTGATCATCTCCCTGTGCCCTGGCTGCCAGCGAAAGTCCAGTAAGATACTTCCTCTGGCAAGCTTCCTCCATGCTGTGCCAGTTGGAGTTCTGGCAGTTGTCTGTCTTCTGGACTTCATAAAGCTTTCTGTTCCTCTCTCTTTCCTGCTACCTCTGTTAGCTAAGGGGTAACATGCATGGGCAGCACCCTTTGGACCACAAGATGCTAAGAAGCACTTCCCTAGTCTGGAAGGTAGGCACTGGCTCAGCCAAAGCCTGGACAACCTTGCTCTTACAGGAGCCACCTGATACACCCAGAAGTGCTAAACAGGGATTCAGCTTCTGCTGTGCCTTAAAGAGCAACAGACAAGGGAATTTTTGTGGCCTGCTTTGCCATACTGGTCTGCTATGAAAAATGTACTGATGTCCTCCACATGGGTTAAGACAGAACTGAGTGTTTCCTTCTCCTGCTGCACATTTCTGGTGTTGGACCTATGATTAATTATAGTGGGTCTGGGAGAGGAAACAGATGAGAGAAACACCAATGATGACGATGATGATGAAGAAGAAGAAGGATATGGTGACGAAGATGACGGTGATGATGATGGTGATGATGGTGACGATGATGATAATGATAATAGTGATGGCTGGATATATTGTTGTGAGCTTTGAAAAGCCCTTCACACACATTATCTCAGTCCATTTTGATGACAGTCTTGTGAGATGGGTAATAAAGACATTATTATTATGCCAGTTTTCCAGCTGAGGAGCCAAATTCAGAGAAGTGAAGTGATTGGTTCACAACCACACAAACCTAGGTTTGTTTTGACTTGAAATCCAGCAGTTATGAAGGACTTGAGCCCTGGATATCAAATTGGAAGATTTGGATTGAAATCCTCATCAAATCTCTTCATCTCTGGGCCTCAATTTCTTCCATGATAAAATGGGGCAGGGAGGAGAGGATCAAGAGACATGGAACTCCATGGGAACAAATGCTAATATTTAAATTTAAAATGTATATGAAAATGGAACACTATAAAGTAAGTTTTTACAACTAATATAGCTTAAGGGGAACTATATAAGTAATACATCAAACCTATGTGCATATTTATATAAATATGCCAGGGGCCCTTTTAACTATTTTATTTATTCATAAATTGCAACAGATATCAATAATAATAATAACACCCACATAGTCTTGGGAATTCAGCAAACAAACTGGATCTTGGAACCAGAGCATTACCACAGACATAGGTAATGTGATAATGTGAGTGACATAACATTGACCCATAAAAATTTGGGAACAATGTTTTTAATAGATGTTGTAATACTGAATGCTTATAACTTACAAACTATGTGGAAAGGAAAAAGAAAACCTCACCCATGTGAATGTAACTTTTGGGAAAATCCTTCCAGGAATAGCTCAATAAATTTGATTATCAGCATATATATTCATTAAACTCCTGGAAAAACCAAGAATTGTGTTTGTCGTTCAGTTGTTTCACTTGTGCCCAATACTTGATGACCCTACTTGGGGTTTGCTTGGCATAGATACTAGAGTGGTTTGCCATTTCCTTCTCATATTGTAGGTGACCAAACTGAGGTGAACAGGGTGAAGTGACTTGTCCAGAGTCACATAGCTAGTATGTGTCTGAGGCCAGGTTTGATCTCAGAAAGATGAGTCTTCCTGACTCCAAGTCTAGCTCACTCTCCACTGTGCCATTTAGGTGTCCCTGGTGTCTCTGATGTGACTATGTCTAGACTTTGCTTATAAGACAATCTCTGACCTAGAAGAATTTATAATCTACTTGAAGAGGCTACCACTTAAAAAAGTCACTAGAAAATAATAAAGCTCATATATTTAACAGTTCTAAATTATGTGATAATTATGGCACATATTACCTGACTTCTATAACTCATGTAATTATTTTCTAAGTTGTATTATAGTTCTTTGAATATAGATGTTACATGTAAGCTCCTCTAATACAGTGATTGTGGATGATTTCACTTTTTATCCCCAATACTTTTCATATAATAAACAATAAATACCTGTAGAACTGAATTGAATATAAAACATCTTTTGCTTACTTATCTGTTTACTTCTCATATCTTGTCAGCATAATACACGTTCTTTAGGGGCAGAAACCATTTTTCTCCTATATTGTGCTTTCCTCAGGACCTAGTGAAACCCTGGCGCCTTATGTTAGATTTATATTCGATGAGGCAGATTGAAAACTGCCTCAAGTTCATAGAAATTTTGTCCTTGGAAATGTAGTTATGAAATGGATCAGGATTATGCTCTCAAAGAGCCAAAGAAATTCTCTAACGATGGGCTGGGGTGAGGGGGGGAATGAGACCCTACCCCTGCTGGGAGAGGTTACTCTCTCCCATGTGGCTCCCAGAGCTGTCCTACTCCCTCATGCGATGAACAGAGTGACATCAGGAAATGTAAGTACAGAGTCAACCGAAGGTGTTGATGAGTACCAAGATTAACTCCACCAAATACAGTCTTTAACAGAATTTAAAAATTAAAAATTAGATATAGGTGCCAATATCACCCAGCTCAAGTAAGAGAAGGCGCAGGGGGCGGGCTGCCAGTTCTGCTTGTCTATTTTTTCTCAGTGCTCTAGTTACTGGAACAGGTGCTCAAGATTAACAGCAACCCAGTCATATACATAGGTATATGTGTCTGTTTAGAGGTCATGATAAGTGTATCATGATATCTAAAGGGGGCTTGGGTTTGAAGAGGAGAAGAGAAGGCATATATAGCTACTACTAGACTCCATGGTCCTGATGTTGCATTGCATGTGAAGATTCTTGCATTTCTCATCTTCTATTGGTCCTTTCTCCTCTCCCTCTTGAGAGACCCTCAAAACTCCCACTGTTCAGGAGGTCCCACTCCCTCCAGTTCTAATCCTGCTTCCCAAGTTGGAAAGAAATGCAACTCACAGAGTCTTTGTGGCCAACCCAAGAACTGCTGGTAACTATTAGGGACTAGCACAGCAATTTACACATAGTAGGTGATTAATCACTGCTTTTTGGATTGGATCAATGGAGTTGAGCCGGGACTTCATCTGGACCATGAAACACAGCTAAAAAATTTGGATAGGGAGGAGGAAGAACATCCTAGACCAAAGGCAATAGCAAGCACAGATTCAAAGTTAGAGTGAACATGTAAGATACAAGAAGGTTCAGTCACTGATGAAATTTATCTTTTGCTTTACCACTATATTGACGTGTTTTTAATTTTTTTAATCATTAACCATTATTTTTAAGTGACAGATGATGTGCTAAGCAAAAGAACAGAAGTTTCTACTTAAGATCCCATTAACTATACGCCACAGTCCAAACCTTGATTAGATGACAGCACCCTTAGTCTGTTTCTCACCTCGTCTCACATGTCTCAATCTTGTCCATGTGCCATGGGGTAGATACTCATATCATGAGTCATTTTACTCAATTGAAGTTGACAAGAACTGTCAATAGCATTTATTTTTTTTTCTCACATGTGTTTGCTGAGACAGAAGGGCCAAGAATCAGTCCTTTGTGAATTGTTTCATCCCCTTCCTTTGTACGGTCATAGACACATGAACTTAGCCTTTCGATGCAAAGAAAGAACCATCACACCCAAGTCAAAGCCAGAGAGTTGTGTGATTTTGTTCAATAGAACCTACAGAGTGCCATGGTTAGCTTATATGCTGGCAGCCTCAATTTCTTCTGTGGCTTAATTGTTTAGGGGAGCAGCTAACACAGGGCCCTGGCTTCAGCAGGGTCTGATGTGATTGAAAGAAAAAAAGCAACATAGAGTTACAGTTTTTCTGTTCCTGGTTCTATCAGCTATCCACTAGAGATAATAGGATGCTCACTAGTCACAGTGGAACCCTCAGCAGGACATGATAGGAATGCATAATGTGTTTAGTCCATCTCATGAAGAGATCTCTAAGACAGAGAGAGAACCCTCAAATTTACAACTCTCCTTCTTACCTCACTGAGAGTTGAGTCAAGTTAGGTGAGAACTTGCACATGAAGGACCTCATAGGATCATTGATCCAGAGCTGGAAAGTACCTCAGAGGCCAGTTAGTCTAATGCCCTCATTTTACAGATAAGGAAGTGATTTGCTCAAGGTCATACAGGTGGTGGGTAGGTAGGTGGCTCAGTGGATCAAGTGCTGGGCCTGGAATCAGGAAGACTCATCTTCCTGAGTTCAAATCTGGCCTGAGACACTTACTAGCTGTGTGACCCTGGTCAAGTCACTTAGCCTTGTTTGCCACAGTTTCCTCATCTGTAAAATGAGCTGGAGAAGAAAATGGCAAATTATTTCAGTATCTTTGCCAAGAAAACTTCAAATGGGGTCATGAAGAATCAGACACAACTCAACAATTACAACAACAACATTCAGGTAATAAGTAGCAAAAGTGGGGATTCAGAATCCTTGCTATTGCCACTTTATATTATTGTCAAGGATTGTAGAGATGTTAGGACTTGAAAACTTGCATGCGCTGGTGTGGCCAGGGTTCTGTTATCAGTCTGGTGGAAAGTTTGGCCCTGCTCTCCAAGCTTGCAAAAAAAATCATGTTTTTACCAGTTTGATGGGAGGAAGCCAAAAGCTCTGCCTGCAACAATTTGCAGACTCTCTGTGGGTGATAGATGTCCTTCTCAAACCTTTCCCTCAGTTGTTCCAAAAAATAAAAATGTATGTTAATGATAGAGAGTTTTAGACTGAAATGGGTGAGAGAGAGGGGAATCCCTGGCAAAATTTTGCTCAAAAGCCTTTCCTACCTTAAAGATACCGCCCCCCCCCCAAATCCTTTATTCATCTCCCATCTCTGGAGGAAGACCCAGGAAACCAACTGAAACTATGGACCTGTGCCCAGCAATCATTCTGACACTAAGCCATTGAGAATTTCCATTGGATTTGAGCTCATTTGGCTCATATTCATGGTGTCAAGGATGTGTGTGTGTGTTGGGGGGAGGGCACAAGGAGGAGAGTATTTAATGGGGCAGCGGGGATAAGGAAAAGAGAGCGTTAGCTCTCTTTAGTATTCCTTTTTTTGTGGCTAGTTATGTCTTCTGCAGCAAAGCTTATCCCCAGAGAACTGTGACAACCAGCAGAACTTAAGATCCCCAGGGCTTTACAACTTAAGACTCAACTCATGAGTCTTTCACTGGGGAGGTTCAATGGTAGTTTGTAGATTGGGCAAAACCAAGACAAAAAACCCCCCAAACAAACAAACAACCTTGATGTGGGTTCCCCAGCAAGGACTGGGTAAATTTTTCCCCCCAGAAATGTCTCTCTCCGCATTCAGGCCCTCCTGCCAAATCCTGTCATCTCGAAGTTATCACACAGAGTACAAGAAAGTCAAATGATCATAGACTTAGAGCTGGGAGGGGCCTTTGAGTTCATCTAGTTCAATTCTGTCATTTTATGGGTGAGGAAACTGAGGTCCAAATCAATGTTCAATGTTATTCAGATAATGCATGTCAGAGGAAGGATTGAACCCTGGGCTTCTAGTCTCCAATCCTGTGCCCTTCTTACTATCCTACATTGATCAGAAATATACTATTGTTTTTGAAATGGAATTGAAAATCACTCCATACCCAAAAGTACTCATGTTGGGGATAACTACAGCAATGAAATTTAATCCATTCCTTCCTTAGAAGGTTGAGAAAATTTCCAGGCCAAAGGAAAAGGGATGCTTCATTCTTAGTGTTGGGAGAATATCATGTGTGTGTGTGTGTGTGTGTGTGTGTGTGTGTGTGTGTGTGTGTGTGTGTGTGAAGGGCTAGGATAAGTACTTGTTGAGAAATGTGTTTTTCTTAAATTAACACGTTACCTGAGAGAATTATTTGGTCATAAACATTTATCTACTAGCTTGTCACTTGAACCCAGTACAGATGAATATGCAAATTCTTGGTCTGTATAACCTCCTCCCAGGATCAACTGTGGACACTTGTTTCAGTCCACAGTAGGATTTAGTATAATATAAGCCCCTTGATGGCAGGGACTATTTTTTTTCTTTGTATTCTCAATATAATTAAGGTATCCGAAAAAGGGAAGAATATCAAGGACTTGGAGAAAATCTTACCAAATATTAAAAAAAAAACAATATGGTGACCAGCAACATATTGATAACAACTATTGCATTGCCTGCTTTTCCTTATGAGATGCTACGGACAGATGAACCATGCCTAATGGTCATTCTGAGGCAGAGTCACCAAGAATTGCCACTGGGTTCTGAATAGAAATGATTTATACTTATGGTGGTAAGGGTATGGCGTGAGAGGGTACAAGAGTAAGCAGGATCACTGGCTGAAATAGATAAGCCCTTTTCAAAAAAAATCATGTCTTCCTCACTCAGAGAGAAAGATGATAAACCAAAGACACCAAGATGCTGGGATGCTAAGCCCTCCTACGCATTGACGGCATTCTCGATGAAAAAAATGTAAGCTCTTTGGTGGTTGGGACTACAGTTATCCCTTCCACATCATGGGGGTTGGGGTGAAGTGCTCTCATTTATAAGGAAAATCCTCATAACATTTTTCGGCCCTCCTTTTGTACCAGAGAAGTCGTCTGAATTTTTGTTTTTCTTTTATGAGGTGTTTACAGTATTAAAAGATAAAATATGTTGATATTATACAATACTATGCACATATTTTATACATTTCTGAGTTTCTAAATGTTTTCTGTGTTGTCTGCTGGCCTTTTTGTGCTGTCTGCAGCTTTCACAAAACTCCTCAAAAATTCCCACCTAATTTCTCTTGTAGACCCACTGTATATCAAACCCTCTATGGGGAAAACTACAATGCAGAAGAGATAACTGTATTTCACCTTTACCATTGTCGCACTAGTACCTAGCACAACATATTGCCCTTAACAGGTATTTAATAAATGTTATTGGAATTGGAGGTATGAGGAATGAGGAGAATTGGAGGTACTGAAGGCTTTAACGAAGGATATTCAAAAACAAACATCTTTGTAGTCACACAAGGGATTGGATAGTATAGAGTAGTAGTTCTTAACCTGGGGACAATGACCCTTTAAAGGATCTGTGGAAATTTTTCAAGGGGTCCATGAATTTGAATGGGAAAACATATCTATGTCTCTATATCTTTTTTTTTCCTCCGCTAACTGCCAACTGAAACTTAGCACTTCCTTCAAGTATTCAAAAACATTATTTTGAGAAAGGGTCCTAAAACTTTGACTCCCAGAAGAGTCCATGGCACAAAAATGGTTAAGAACCCCTGGAATAACTGATAGAAGATTCCACTGTGTTTATGGTTCATGGACCATTTAAAAAAAAAGCATTCCAGCTTTAAAGGGTCTCCTCCTGCAAAGTATCTCACATGCATATGTCAAAATCACTTAAGATTCCTGCAAAGATAGATTTGTTTGGTAATTCTCTGATTATTAATAACAATTGAGGAATAAAACAAAGAAAGGTATGCTGGCCAAAGACATTCATCACTGTCACATCCAAGGCAGCACCCAAATGGAAGAGTCAGTTCCTCACCATTTATGTGGTGAGGCTATCCAGATGCTTCCATTTGCCACTGGCATTGTACTGATGACATCAAGCCCTGGAACAGTTTGGTTTTTTTAAATTTAAATTAATTAATTTATTTTTAGTTTACAACATTCAGTTCCACAAGCTTTGGAGGTTTGAATTTTCTCCCCCTTCCCTCTCCCCTCTCCAAGACAACATGCAATCTTATATAGGCTCTACATATGCATTCATATTAAACATACTTTCACATTAGTCTTGTTGTAAAGGAGAATTATAACCAATGCAATGAACCAGGAGAAAGAAGAAACAAAACAAAACAGAGAGAGAGTACATAGTATGCTTTGATCTGCTTTCAGACTGTGTAATTCTTTCTCTGAATGTGGATGGCATTTTCCATCATGAGGCTTTTGGAGTTGTCTTAGAACCTTGCATTGCTGAGAAGAGCCACGTCTATCAAAGTTAATCATCGCATACTGTGGCTGTAACTGTGTACAGTGTTCTTCTGGTTCTGCTCCCCTCTCGCAGCATCAGTTTATATAAGTCTTTGCCCTAGAACTCTTTAGAACCTCTTAAACAATATGCAAAGGAAATACTACAAGTCTTATGATTTCGTTGGTATAGGTCACCACCACATGAGGAAATTCCTTCTGCCAAAGCTGGTCAGCATATTCTCTGCAACTTATGAATAGTTTCCTAGAGCACTGAGAGGTGAAGGCACTTACCTAGGGTCACAACCAGTAGGTGTCAGAAAGGGGACCCAAACCTTCCTTGCTCTGAGCCCAATTCTTTATCCACTATAGCTATCACTCAAGAATTTGGCCTAACAATCCACAAAGAAAAACAATAAATAAATAAATCCTAATATTCAGGCAAGGATTTGTAGTTGGTTGGACACCCCATATATCTGGTCCATCAGAAAATGAGTATAAACAATGAGATAGACCCAAAATTGAACAAAATGAGCAAAGCTAATTGGATTGCCTTTAGGAAATTGTGAAGTGACCCTGAGTTTCTCTCTTAAACAAAGACCCATCATTTAAACATCATTTAAACAGCAATCTTTTTTACCCCAGTGATGTTATATAGCTATGAGTCATGGAAAGATCTAGTCTTTAAAATATTAAAGTTGAGGGTCACTTAGGGGATGGTGGAAAGATGCATGGCTGCTTTGGGACAAAGTTTCCATAACTGTACAGTATGGGGATTGAACTGGACAACCTTTAATATCCTATTCAGATCTAATCTGATTACTGATTCTTATCAACAAGGCCAATCCCAGGCAAAATTGCAAAATGGTTAAAGTTTGTCATAAGAACTCCTTCATCTACCTTTTCTATACTTCTCCCTAGTTTGGTCCACCCTTTATTTCTCTTCTCCTTGGCCCCAGTACTCTGTGGTTATTGTTTTTAGGCAAGAAAATACAAAATGAGTGGAGGCTGGATGACCACTTGTCAAAGAAGTTCTAGAAGAGATTTGTGATTTTATTAGAATAACTCTAATGTCCTTTTCAACCCTGAGATTCTGTAATTATTTGAATGAATTGGGTTAGATGATGTCTATGGTGATATTCTAGTCCTGGCATTTGATCAGTTATGGGCCCATATTTCAACAATATATTTGTAGAATTAGTTAAATGTATTAATCCCTTCTGGAAGCATTTACATTCAAAGAGAGACACAGGAAACCAGCATCCAAATGAATAAATCCTTGATAACGAAACCTCTCTTTGCATAGCCAGTGAGGGACATTAATATAGACTTAAAGTTAAGTCCAAGACAACTCATCTCAGGTTCCACTCTTGACCTTCTCTTCCATGTGTAGTCCACTCTTTTCATAGCAAATACTTGTTCATAATGCAACAAAAATCAGCCTGTCCTTATCTGGATATAAAACCCCTTATAAAAGTACTGACAGCAAATAGACAAGTTTTAAATAGAGCAGGAAACTTTTGAGGGTATTGATGCCACCTGGCCAGGCAATGGTGAGGTAAGAGAGAGGGTGGAGAGAAGATTATATGTAAAATTATTTATTGGCTTTTTGTAGAACCTTCCCTTTGCAAGGCCAGTTAGGCAGCCGAGAGAAAAAGGGAGAGAAAGAGAGAGAGAGAGAGAGAGAGAGAGAGAGAGAGAGAGAGAGAGAGAGAGAGAGAGAGAGAGAGAGAGAGAGAGAGAAGGGGGAGGTGGGGTGGGGCAGGGATGCTCCTTTGTAGACTCTTCCCTTGGAAAACCTCAAAGTCACTTACAGAAAGACCTTTAAGTCAAGAGTCATGGTTCACACTTTGTAAAAGAAGGACAGAAAGAACATAGAAAAATTTTGATCAATGTTAGGCTGTTTGAGATTTTGTCAATTTACCATATGTGGAGATACTATTCCTGTATTTTAGCTAAGGAGAAAAAGTCGTCAACATTAGCAGTTAGAAAATCATTGGTAACCTTCAAAAAAACAATTTTACTACAGTGAGGTGATCAGAAGCCACACTTTAAAGAGGTTGAGGAATGTGTGGAAGTTAGGGTGGTAGGTAGGGACTAGTCTTTGTAGAGGCTTGTCAGTGAAAGGAGGAAAGATAACAACTTGAGGATTAAAGGGGAGACCAGAGCATGCTTTTAATGTAGCAAGGAGAGAGCTAGAGGAATGGGAAGACTGAAGAGGTGAGAGAGGGAGGATGTGATCCATGGGGCTATATTGTAGATAGTGTAGAAGGGGTGGGATCAAGGGCACAGGTAGAGGGTTTTGCCTTAACAAGGGTAGAAAAGGCCACCTTGTCTTCAGAGAGGACATATGTATATGTAAATAATATATACATATATTTAAATATGTAAATAAATATGTAGTAAAGAAAAGTGATAATATAGAGAGGTTTTGATGAGGGAATTAGGGGATATGGAAATGAGAGAAGTCAGGAATTTCTTGGTAAACTAGGAGTGAGGCAACATCACCTTCTGAGAGAGAAATGAGATGGTATGATATAGAGAGCTTCAGGGGAAAGAAAGTACTTGATCCAAGAGCAGAATTAAGAGGAATAAATGGAAATTCCAGAGAGACATATTTAAGCTTGGGGAAAAAATAAAAACAAAAACTTCCTAACAATTAGAACTGGAATAGAAAGAGAATTTCCCAATATCAGAAATCTTTAAGCAGTGATACTGGTTAACTAGTTACCTGGGATATCGTAGGTAAGATTGCTGTTCAGGAACAGGTTGGACTACGTGACATCTCAGTTTTATGATTTTATGATAACCCATGGATACAGTCAACCACCTGGATACCAGGTTTCTGGGGTGGGAGAGGAGGCGACAAGTCGGGCCCTTACTGTAAAAATTAAGTATAATAATAAATGACATGTATGTATGTATGTGTATATACACATAAACACATATATAAATATATATGCAGATAGATAGATATACACACACATAGTACTTTAAGGTAAGTAAAATACTTTACATATATTGCTTCATTTTATATTTATAACGCTCTGTGAAGTGGGGGTAATGGCAATAGACATTGACAAGGAAACTGATGGTGTGAGATGGTGCGCCTTGCCCAGATGCACACAAATGGTAAATGTCTGAGATGAGATTGGAATACTGAATTTTTTTTAGTCCAAGCTCTATCTAGTCACTTTGATACTTGTCTGAATATATATGTGTGTGTACACGCAGACATATACATATATACATTTATACACATATACATATGTACATGCATGTGTAAGTATATATGTGTGTGTGTGTATATATATATATATATATATATATATCCATCTCTAGCTATATGGACAGTGAAATCAGTATTTATATCTAATCTCTATCTATGAATACAGTTTTTAGGAGTCGTGACCCTATTGGACAAACAAACAAACCAACCAACTTGTGCTATGTATAATAATTGCATAATGCTTTAAGATGAGCAAAATACTTTAGCTATATTATCTAATTTGGTCCTTTGAGATTCATAGGTGTATATATATACATATATATACACACACATACACATGCATACATATATACACATGTATATATGCACACAAACATATGTACATATCAGGGTATAGTGCAGGAACATGCATATGTGTGTGTGTTTCTGGAAGGCACTCATTGACTAATGAACTGAAATAGCAAGGTAGGCTTCACAAGTAGGCCCTCCCTGTCCATGGCTGCTAGAAGGTGGAGGCAAAGAGTGGTGGTCAGAAGACGAGGGCTCAAACCTTAGCTTTTACACCAAATATCTTTATGACTTGCAACAAGTCTCTGGGCCTCAGTTTCCTGTCTGTAAAATGAAAAGGTTGGATAAGATGACTTCTAACATCTCTTCCAATGTTAAATTTATAATTCAAATCATAAGGAAGAGTAAATAAAAGAGGAGATAGCCCATTCCATGATCTGCGATCATACCTCGCTTTTGAATGAATGTATGCAATATGAGATATCTTTTACTTTATATATATATATATATATATATATATATATATATATATATATATATATATATATATATCCTAAACTGACTTATTTTTTTTTATTTTCCCTGATATTGGGATAGGTTGGAAGGCTCTTCTGGGGTTTTGTTTATCTAGATACTTAACAGTCTGTAAAGTAAAAAGGAGGGAAACCCGCTGTCCAGTTGCACCATTGTAGCATTAAGCAACATTACATTTTTGCCAACTCAGGGAACTGAAACAACCATTCTTGCGATGCTGACATCCAAATGCCCTCCTGCTTCTTTGCGTCATTTTTTTAGTCCCCAGGAAACTCTAGCTGCGACATTACAAGGTTAAGCAATTCAGTTTTCACACTTCAGAGTCATATTTGGCCATTGAGCAATTACAAGTGTATTAGACAACATTCATGTCACGGAACTTTTCATCGTTAACTTTTAAGGAAAACGAGAAGACCGCTCCGAGGATCAGCCACATACAAAGTGAACAGTTGGGGAACTGAAATGCCTTATGTGTATTTACATACACAATCTGATTTCTTTTGAGCTAAAGCTGGAAAAAAAATCCCCATTTCCCCACCCCTTGCTTCATTCCAAAACTGTTCAAATTTTCCAGTGTAATCTATATTTTGGCCGAGGCTGAACAGAGGAAGTTTGAGCCCAAGGGTTGCACGGTGATGTGGGGGGTGAGGGGAGAAAAGGTTTGGAATGTTACAAGAAAATGAAAGGGGGGGGCTTTTATTTTTTAATTAGGGATTTACTTATAATGGAAATCTGGATGTAATCTGAACTGCTGCATTCATCATGACAGACACTAAGGGAACAATGAAGACCTCTAAGGATTTTATCTGAAAGCTATCTGCTTTTTCCATGCCTCAGTTGTCCGGGTAACAAGTGTAACACCTTATATAGTAAAGGTGATTCAGTGCATAGTAACTACAGACAGTCCTAATGATTTTTTTTCTAAAGCTAGGGAGGGGGTATGGAAGTGGTGATGGTTGGGGGAGGGGGAGATCACTCAGGAGCAAATAGATACAGCTTCCAAATCCCCTGTGTCCATTTCAGGGGCTGTAATCAATTCCCTAAGTTCTCCCCTTTCTCTCTTCCTACTAAATTAGTGAGTCTCCTCTCCCACAATTCTCAGCTATGTAATAGTGGTTGTTGTGCCCTCTGGAGGGTCCCCGGGGAAAGAAAAACTTTGGGAAAAAGCCCAGGTTCTCTTCTAGCCTTTCCACAAAAATAAACTGCCTATTACAGTCATGTCATAACAGTTGTGAAAGTGATTTTTTCCCTTTCTTGAAAGTTCACATAGTTCTCTTGAACTCTTTTGTATACAATACAACTGGAGCCAAAAATGTACTTTGCCTCATCAGATATGGTGGTTGCCTGCCGAATTGGGACCCTTTTCTCTCTCCCAATATCAGTTTGTAGGGGTACTTCCATTACAACCTGCTGTCCTGGGGCCTGAGATAAAAAGGCATACCTTTATAGTAATTTGCCAGTAGGGTAAATAGTCTGGTTAAATTCCTGCTTAAAAGGCTTAAGGCAACAGGTCTTGTATTTGATATTAATCTATAGCATGGAATGGAATGAGAAAGTCTGTATTAAGAAGCATTGTAATAAATTCTGGAGATTTTATTAGAAAATTGAGAAAATTGCTGTCAAGCAGCTCCCATTCTAATTGGGGGAAACAACACATACAGGAGGGTTAAATGTTCAATGGTAGTTCATATGCTTAGGTCCTGGCAGAGAAAATAACACGGCTGATGGCAAGGTCCCAGGGACCTTGGGGATCAAGGGAGAAGATAGTCTCTGACCAAGAGGTGAGTGGATCCAAAGGTCAGAATGGAGTAGAGACTCTGGGATATCTCCAGTAGAGGGAATATGTTCTGTTGTCATCTTTCATTTTTGAAGAGGACCAATGACACCAAGGATAATATCTTGACTTGCAAGGGAATTGGATTTAAGTGAGGCAGAGTTGTGCAAAATCATCAGCCTCACTCTCTCTTCTAGTCATCCAAGTCCAATGGCAAGACAAAAGTCAGGACAATTGGTGGTAACTCGGGATGCACTAGATGACCTTAGGAGATTACATCTAGTGGACAGTGGCTAATTTTTGCACATATGAGGAGCTAGGCAATGGTACAATGATGGTTGGGTAGGGGGACGTAAAGGTCTGTGGCTCCCCTCAGTGGCAGAAGGTGCCATTGTTTGTCTTCAGGCTTCCTGTTGGTGGGCTGGGGAGGCTGGGTAAGGGAGGTAAGGCGGTAGTAATGGCTGGTCCATGTCCTGGGGAATTAGAAGAACATGGAATTTAAGAAGGCCAAGTGACACTGCAAGAAGAATGAGTCGGTAAGTCACATTATAGGAGACTGCTTGAATTTGTTGAATAAGTCTCTCTTAAGGAGCCATGAGCAATATATTAGCATTTGACATAGTTGGTTTTTTTTGTCTGAACCTGTGGTTTCATCTGAAAAGGGAAAGCAATTCCCCCTTAGAATGTAAGCTCCCTGTGCACTTATATTTGTATCCTAAGGTTTAGCACAGTGCCTGGCACACAGTAGAAGTTTAATAAATGCTTCTTGACTTAACTACCACTGCAGAAAAGCTCCTGCTACAACTTGCAGTCTTTTAGAGTTGCCTAAGGCACTGGAAGCTTAGATAACTTGCTTAGGATCACATAGGTAGTATATGTCAAAGGCTGGATTTGACCCCAAGTTTTCCTGATTCTGAGGCTAGTTCTCTATCCACTAAACCAGTTGTCTCCAAACTTTTTGTTCATGCAACATGCCCATTTATCAGTAAAAATTATTAGAGCATATACTTCTCAACATGTGTATACTTATTTATAAATCATACACATGCATGCGCTATTATTCATGTATATGGTCATATATATTACAAATTGTATATGTTGTAGAAATTTAAAAAGTATGAGTCATAGGTATACCTCATTTTAGTGTGCTTCACAGATTTTGCATTGAATAAGTCTATTGGTGCCATTTTTCCAATAACATGTGTTCACATCATGTCTCTGTCACATTTTTGGTAAGTCTTACAATATTTCAAACTTTTTCACTATTATTATATGTGTTATGGTGATCTGTGATAAGTGATAAGTTTTGGGGTGCCCATATAAGAAGGCAAATTTAACCAACAAATGTTGTATGTTTTCTGACTTCTCCACCAACCAGGTGTTCCCCTCTTTCTCCCTCTCCTTTCTCCCTCCCTATTCCTTGAGACACAACAATATTGAAATTAGACTAATTAATAACTTTATAATGGTCTCTAAATATTCAAGTAAAAGGAAGAGTCAACTGATGCTGCAAACTTCATTGCTGTGCTGTTTTAAGAAATTGCCACCGCCACCCTTCAGCAACCACCACCTTGATCAGTCAGCAGCCATCAACACTGAGACAAGACATTATACCAGCAAAAAGATTAAGACTTGCTGAAGGCTCAGATGGTGGTTAGCATTTTTTAGCAATAAAGTACTTTTTAATTCAGGCAAGTATAACTTTTTCCTTTTAGACACAATACTGTTGTACACTTAATAGACTATAGTATACCGTAAACATAACTTTTATATGCACTGGGAAACCAAAAAACTCATGTGACTTGCTTTATTGAGATGTTCGCTTTATTGTGGCGGTCTGGAACTGAACCTGCAATATCTCTGAAGTATGCCTGTGCAGATTAAATATTATTTGATCCTAGAGTCCATAGGGAGCCAATGGAGTTTATTGAGTCAAGGGAGTGGCACGATGAGACAGATGAGTAATTTATGAAAATCACTATGGCTTTTATGTTGAGGGTGAATTGGAAAGGGGAGAGACTTCAGGCAGGGAGAGTAATTGAGAAAGTATTATAATAGTCAGTAGGGTGGTAGCTTCATGAGTAAAGAGGGGACAGATGCCAGAGATGTTGTGAAGGTGGAAACAACAAAATCTGGCCATTGATCGGATATATAGAGTGAGGACTCAAAGAAAATTCGGAGATTATGAAAGCATGGTGGTGCCTTCAAGAGATGTTTGGAAGAAGGGTAGGTTTGAGGCAAAAGATAAAGTAAGGAGATATGCAATGCAAAGTATAAGCCATCTTTGCCTGCCCATCCTACGTGACTCACTCTTTCCCACTCAGAGTGAAAAAGGAGGAATTACCTTACAGGGCAGAGCCTGCCATTTTGAGGACAACTACTAAAGGAGCCGGAGGTGAGTAGGCTAGGGGTTTCAGGGAGCTGGCCTATTTCTAATGGACCTGCACTGTTGCTGCCGTGGGTACCCAGTGGGTATTTAGGTTATAACTGCCCAGAGGGCCAGGCTCAGAAAGGAAGAAGTTAGGAGCTTGCATACTGGAGGGAGGGGCAGAATGATGTGGATAGGTGTGGTTGTATTGGAAATAAACTTCAGATAGTTGTCTCTAGAAGGGTGCATTTTTTATTTATTTTCCCACCTTCAGACTGATTGGGATTAGATCAAAGAACCTCCGAGGAGTGTTGGCCCTAACTTTGGAGGCCACTGCCCTACGCCATCACCCTGCTGCTTCTCTCACTGCTTTTGGCTATCTTGAATTGAATCTGACCTAATTCTTTTTGATAGTAGGGATAGACAGGCTATGGCAGAGCACAGAAAAGCCTTCGATCTGAAATGATCCTTCAAACTAAGTCAACATGTATTTTAATATTTAACATTTTGAGTGTAAAGCACCTCGAAGTACTTTGTTTGCATTCTAACTCAGTTACGTTCTATAACCTTTCTAGGACTCAGTTTCACTACTGGTAAAAATGAAGAGGTTGGACTAAGATAAACTCTGGGGTTGGCTGGCTCCAGCCTTATATGTGTGATCCATAATCCTTACATAACCTTGAAGGGACTTAACAGGTGCTGTTGGATGGGGACATTTATATTATATATTTATATATCCTATATAGATATAGGATAAATTGGAGATCCTTTCCAGGGGAAGGCACTGGGGACTTTTTTTCATGTCCTACCAGAAATCTTTGACAGGGCGTTACATAATTCTCTGAGGGCCTTACTCTATGTCTCTTAATGTTACATTGCTATTAATATAGTACTCAGGCTGTCTATTCCTTGTTATTATCAGCCAAATCAGCCAAAACTCACCTTTTCTCTCCCTCTGCCCAATTCAGAAAGAAAAACAAACCCCCTTTACACACATGTATACTAAAGCAAAACAAGTTTCCACGTTGTCCACATCCAAGAAAATATTTGTTTCATTCTTCTTTTTGAATCCCTCACCTCTCTATCAGGAGGTGGGCAGCACTTTTCATCATGCATCCTCTAGAATCATGGTCATTACACTGATCGGAGTCCCCAGTTGTTCTCCTGATTCTGTGCACTTTACTCTGTATGAGTTCATGCAAATCTTTTCAGATTTCTCTGAAACCATCCCTTTCATCATCCATACAGCACAAATTCTTTCACATTTATATACTATAATGGTTCAACCATTCCCTAATTTATTGGCACCCCTCAGAGTTTCATTCTTTGCCACCTCAAAAAAGAGCCATCAGTATTTTTGTACATCCTTAGTTGTAGTACCCAATTATATGTGTATATGTTTGTGTATTCTTCCCTCCTCTGACCAGTTCAGATGAGAGTGAAGGTCGTGTGAACTATATAGTTGCTAAATCATGTATGATCCTGACCGTAGTTCTAGTACTACTTTCTTTCTTGTCAGTCATGGTATTTTTCCTTTGACCTGGGATCTCTGGATCTTGGTTATGATGTTCTCAGAAGTTTTAATTTGGGGATTTCTTTTAGGAGGGACCTGGTAGATGTTTTTAAATTTCCGTTTTGCACTCTGGTTCCAAGAGATCTGGGCAGTTTTAAGATTTTTTGAAGTACGATGCCTAGGACCAGGTTCTGTACACTTCTAGAGGGAAGATCTGGGATGGTCCATGTTTCTGCTTTTGAGGGGTATTGAGTATTGTCTTATTACAGGATCTTAAGGAAAGGCTCAATATCTGCAAGCTTTCAGTACTCCCAAGTGGTCTGATCCAGAGCAAAAGTCTGATTGCTGCTTCCCTGGTCTGAGCTCTGCAAGACCCTGACCTAGGTTTAGGTCTGACTAATAATAGTTTGCTGCTGGTCTCAGCTTCTGGCAGGCAGCTGGCAAGCTCTGTGGATTCAGAGTGAAAGGAATACAGGCTCTCCTTTAGTCTGGGGTTCCTGCCCTGGTCATTCTTAAGCAGACTTCACAAACTTCTGAAACAAACTATGACCCTGACTCTGTTCTGCTTCTGGGATCTGAGCCATATCTCTATTGCTTGTTTCTGGACTTGTTCCTTCTTAATATACTCCCCAGAGCCTTTATCTACTCCCTTCCCAGAGCATCAACCCTGTGCCCACATCATTCCTCAGTTTACTCTTTATCTGTGACTTAGAACTGAGTAATGGGAAACAAAGCTATCACGTGGCACCTGTTCTCATTGAAGTGCCCTGATGAGGGTCTGAGACCTCCTCTTGCCTTGGTGCATAGCCTCTAACTAGTTATTGGAATGGTACATGTAATTGTTCCTGGATAGACACTATCACTAGTGTCTGTACTTTTCTATCTGTCTATCTACGCTGATTTAGTCTGGAAAAATGACTTACTACAACTTAATTAAATTTTTTAAAAATTGTATTTCATTAAGTATATCCCAATTACATATAAAAATTTTAATAATAATTTTAAAAAAAATTTGAGTTCCAAATTCTCTTCATCCTTCCTTCCTCTCCCCAAACCATGAGAAGGTAAGCAAGTTTATATCAAGTGCACTACGAAGTCATGAAAAACATGTTTCCATATTATCCATGTTGCAAAAGAAAAGACAAACAAAATGAAACAATAAAGATAAAGAAAATTTAAAAAAGAATATTTTTCCAATCTGCATTCAGAGCTCATCAGTTCTCTTTGGAGATGGACAATATTTTTCATCATGAGTCCTTTGGAATTGTCTTGGATCATTGTCTTGATCAAAGGAACCAAGTCTTTCACAGTTGATCATCCTTACGATATTGTTACTGTGTACAATGTTATCCTGGTTCTGCTCATTTCACTTTTCATGAGTTCATATTAGTCTTCCCAGGTTTTTCTAAAACCATCCTGCATGCCATTTCTTATTACAAAATAATATTCCATCGTAATCATATACCACACCTTGTTCAGTCGTTCCCCAATTGATGGGCATCCTCTCAGTTTCCAATTTTTGTCACCACTAAAGAGCTACTACAGATATTTTTATACAAATAGGTCTTCTTCCCTTTATTAAAAAAAATCTCTTTGGCATACAAACCTAGCAATGGTATTGCTGGGTCAAAGGGTATGCATAGTTTTGTAATCCTTTGGGCATAGTTCCAAATTGATCTCCAGAATGGTTGAACCAATTCATAACTCAACCAAGAGTACAGAAGTGTAGCATTTATCATTTTCCCTTTCTGTCATATTAGCCAGTTAGCTTTTGCTGTGAGGAGATATCTCAGAGTTGTTTTAATCTGAATTTCTCTCATCAGTAGTGATTTAGAACATTTTTAATGTGAATATTGATAGCTTCTATTTCTTCATCTAAAAAAGCGCCTGTTCATATCCTTCAATCATTTATCAACAGGAGAATGGTCTTTACTTTTTAATGCATTTGATTTTGTTCCCTATATATTTGAGAAATGAGGCCTTTATTGGAGAAACTTTCTGTAAATTTTTTGCCAGTTCTCTGTTTTCCTTTTAATTTTGGCTATATTATTTTGCACAAAAGCCTTTTAATAACATTTAATCAAGTTAATCTATTTTATTTCCCATAATCCTCTCTATCTTTTGTTCAGTCCCGTGATCTCTCTATCTCTTGTTTGGTCCACAGCTTGGATCTTTGGGTTTGTCAAACACTAGATTACTATGGTAATTTACTACTGTGTTTCAGTCCCTAATTTATTCCACTGATCCATCACTCTATTTCTTAGCCAATAGCAGGTTGTTTTGGTGTTTATTGCTTTGTAGTATAGTTTGAAATCTGGAATTGCTGGACTGCCTCCTTAACATTTTTTCCCATTTATACTCTTGTTATTCTTGACCTTTTGTTCTTTGAGATGAATTTTATTACTATTTTTTCTAGCTCTATAAAATAATTCTTTAGTAGTTTGATATGAAACTCAGTAAGTAAATTAATTTATGATTGTCACTTCTATTACATTGGCTTGGCCTTCCCATGAGCAATTAATATTTCTTCAGTTGCTCAGATCTGTCTTTTTTTGTGGGAAAAATACTTCATAATTGTGTTCAAGTAATTTCTGGGTTTGTCTGGCAGGTAGACTTTCAAGGATTTTATACTGTCTGCAGTTACTTAAAATGGAATTTCTCTTTTTTATCTCTTGCTGCTGGGTTTTGTTGGTAGTTTATAGAAATGCTGATGATTTATATGGCCTTGTTTTATATCTGCAACTTTGCTGAAGTTGTTCATTATTTCATTTAGGTTTTTAGTTGATTCTCTAGGATTGTCTAAGTGTACCATCATATTATCTGCAAAGGGTGATAGCTTTGCTTCCTCATTGCCTATTTTTATTCCTTCAATTTCTTTTTATTGTCTTATTGCTGTAGCTAGCATTTTTAGTACAATATTAAATAATAGAGGTGATAATAAGCATTCTTACTTCACCCCTGGTCTTATTGGGAAGGTTTCAAGTTTATGCTCATTACAGATGATACTTGTTCTGGGTTATAGATAGATACTATTTATCATTTTATGAAAGGTTCTACCGATTCCTATGTTTTCTAGTGTTTTTAATAGGAATGAATGTAGTATATCCTCAAAAGCTTTTTTCTGCATCTATCAATATGATTTTTCTGTTATTCATATGATAAATTATGCTGATAGTTTTCCTAACACTTAGCTAACCCTGCATTCCTGATATAAATCCCACCTGGTCATAGTGTGTTATCGTTATGGTATATTGCTGTAACTTCCTTGCTAGTATTTTATTTAAAATTTTTGCATTTATATTCATAAGAAAATTTTTCTGTTGTTTTCTTTCTCTGTTTTTGTTCTCCCTGGTTTAGGAAGCAAAACCGTATTTGTGTCATAAAAGGAATTTGGTAGGACTCCTTTATCTATTTTTTTCTAATAGCTTACATAGAATTGGGATTAATTGTTCCTTAAATGTTTGGTAGAATTCACTTGTACATCCATCTGGTTTGGGGGAGTTTTTTTCTTTGTAACTACTTGGAGTACCCAATCAGGATTTAGTCAAGTGCATTTTTTCTTTTTGCACTTTATAGTATTTTATTTTTCCCAATTACATGCAAAGATAATTTTCAATATTCAGTTTTGTAAGATTCTGTGTTCCAAATTTTTCTCTCTCCCACCTCCTCCTCCCCAAGATAGATAGCAATCTGCTATAGATTATACAACTACAATCATGTTAAATACATTTCCACATTAATTATCTTGTGAAAGTAGAATCAGAATAAAAGGGGAAAACCATGAGAAAGAAAATAAAAACCAAAATGAAAATAGTATGCTTCAATTTGCATTCAGACTCCATAGTTCTTTATCTGGATGTTGATAGCATTTTCCATTATGAGTCTTTTGGAATTGTCTTGGATCATTGTATTGCTGAGAGGAACTAAGTCTATCATAGTTCATCACTGGATAATGTTGCCTTTACTGTGTACAGTGTTCTCCTGGTTCTCCTCAATTCTTTCAGTATCAGTTCATGTAAGTCTTTCCAGGTTTTTTGGAAATCTGCCTACTCATCATTTCTTATAGAACAATAGTATTCTATTACATTCATATACCACAATTTGTTCAGCCATTCTCCAGTTGATAGGCATCCCCTCAATTTCTAATTCTTTGCCACCACAATAAGAACTGCTATAAATATAGTTTTGTACATATGGGTCCTTTTCCCTTTTTTATGGTCTCTTTGAGATACAGACATAGTAGTGGTATTGCTGGATCAAAGGGTATGCACAGTTTTATAGCCCTTTGGGAATAGTTCCACATTGCTCTCCAGAATGATTGGATCAGCTCATCAGGTGCATTTTCTAGATCTGTTTGGAGGAGAGTTTTGGGGGAGTGGTTTTGAGGGTGGGGAGAAGCTTGCTGTATTGCTTCTTGCTACTCTGCCATTTTGGGCCCTCTTTCCATCTTTCATTCTTAATAAATGATTACTCCACCACTTTTTCCAGGCACACATCTCTTAAATGATATCATTGTTTTTCTGCTTTTTAAATGTAAACATCATTGGTAATTGTTTATAGCCTATTTACACATTCAATAATCTCATTTCTTTTTTGGCCTTTGGGTGAAGATTGTGATATTCCATGATTCACAGTCATATCATATTGAAGAACTGGAATAGTATTAGTGTTATTTCTTTTTTGGCAGAAGCTATGCATCATTGAAATCATAGCATAATTTCTAAAATGTAATGTAGCTTACTCCCTTCCTCATCTTAAATTTTGTGGCTGGCTTATCTTTCTTTAGTACCTCTCCAAATGATGAATAATTTTATAGGTTCTTTATTCAATTGCATCTGGGAACAATATACATTCATCCTTCAGTTGTGTGTGTGTGTGTGTGTGTGTGTGTGTGTGTGTGTGTGTGATGACAGTGAGCTAAACTCTTTTGAGCAGTTGTGAATCCAATATAGCAGCCACCACAATATTCCGGGGCTTGTAGCAATCAACACGATGTTTTCTACTTATTCCATGACAAAGGCAAACAGTTCTGGCCTTCCTATTTTATGCCTCACCTGGTGTTTATAATCTCAAAGTTATAGAACACTATTACCTCTGTTGTTACACCCATCAGAGAAATTTTTTTGTAATCTTAACATATATCCCAAAGATAGCTTATTGGAGGAGAGCCTTTGAGATAATGTTCTACAAGTCAAGTCAATAAACTAATCTTACTGGGAGAAGGTTATATTCTTTGGATGTTTTAGTCAATTATTTAACTGCAAAGATATGGTCTGCTGTAGAATGGAGAGATGGAACTGGACCTCTGAGTCCACTGCTATTGGGAATGCCCCATAAGGAAAATTTGCCTACCAATGAAGATCATAGATAGGGACTGTATGGGTAATTTGTAAACATAAAGAGTTGCCTGGGGCACTGAGGTAAGTAACTTACCTAAGGTCATAAAGACAGTCTGTTGGAAGATGGATTTGAATCCAAGTCTTCATGACTCTCAGAACACCTATCTATCCACTGCACTCTCTACTGTTTCTTCCTTCTGTAGAATATTGTTTGTGAAAACCTACCTGTTTCTTATTTATATTTGCAACTATTCATGGATGGATTTTATAAAGACAAAAAAGTAGGCACATAGATTCACAGCTTAGGAGGACCTCTTGATCTGCAGGGTGCTAAGTCTATCCTTGAGTTTATAAGTATGATCAATTAATATCTTCCCTTCTTTTAGTTATCTTGAGACTTACTAACTAGCTAGCATTTTAATGTAACACTCTAAGTGTGCAAAGCACTTAACAAATTTTATCTTCATAACAACTCTGAAAAGTAGGTTCTATTCTTGTTCCTATTTTTCAGATGAGGAAACTGAGGTAAGTTGAGGTTAAATGACTTGCCCAGGATTATACATTTGGTAAGTATCTAAGGCTGGGTTTGAACTTGGGTCTCCCTGATTCTAGGTCCAGCACTCTATCCACCGTGCCACTTATCTGTCTCTTCAAATTGTGTTCGCATACAATACATACAGATCTGCATGTATTCTTGGTCTACTAAAGCAATTCTTCCAATCTTCGTTTTCTATCTTCTTCCTCATGTAACACATTGGAGACTGAAATTTTGGAGTTCATATGAAGTAGCTCCTCTGACACTAATGAAGAACATTGTTGTAGAAATGTTGAAGAATCTTTCATTTTTTTTGGCTGTTTGCTGTACACATTCTAGTTTCATTTTTAGAGACTTCTAGCTGAATTAGGACTCAGAACAAGTGTTCTGAATGCTCATTTTCCTCTCCCTTTTTGTTCGGTGGCTGACACATAGTCGATGCTTAATACATGCTTGTTGATTGATTGAGGTGATAATTCTCAAAATCTTCCACCTTATTACTCTATAAGATTTTGCAAATGAGTTTATGTTCTGGGTGACTGTTGCTCTTGGCTTCCATCGTCTTGGCAAGGAGATCCAGTATTTACTGATGAGGTCTTTTGGCCTTCCCATTATAGTGATTGCTTTATATCAGTTAAGCTTCCATAGGAGAGGGTGATAGCCTATGTCAATGTCCATTCCTTTATCCAGCTACATTTTCCACAATTTGTATTGCACAAATAATTATAATATAAAAATAGAACACATTAACTTAATGAAAGGAAAATGTGCTGCTATGACATAAGATGAGGGAAAGTTCACTATACACTGGTTTGATGAGGGAAGAATTATTGGTGGAGATAGCTTTTGAAAAGATGTGAACATGCAGGGGGTGGCAAATATGGGTTTACAAGGAAGGAAGTTTGCAGGTGGCCTTGGTGGGGGGTGGGGGGTGGGATGGACAACATCATAGTTTTTAAAGTGATTTATAAAGATTTTAAAGCCCTGCAAGTGGACAGAGGTCAATGAAGGAAGTATGGGTTGATTTAAGTCTAATAAATGGGTGGAGGAAATGAATAGTTATGTTGAAAAGGATGGGTGGATAGAAAATGTATTTAAGAAATCATCTACTGATTAAGTTTTAAAGTTTTAATGTGCTATTCTATACAATTCAAATAAAATCATTGTTCTCTCTATAGAATCATGTGAAAAGTCAGGCATTCCACACATGGCTCAATAAATAGTATAAGCAACTGCAACTAAATGCATTTGTTTCTCAGTACCTTTCCAACAAGGCATCTGGTGGCAGGTAGTATCTAGAGTATGAAGAGGGAAATGAGGGATTGAATGGAAGAGAGGGAATCCTGACATTCAGCTGCTTAGCAGCAAGAACTTTTATTCAAGGGGTCCTTTTGAGCAATGCACAAGGGCAGTCTTGTTTACCAAAGATGGAATCCTATTCAGATGGAAATAAGGAATGGATCCCCAGGTTGCCTGCTCTTGTGTGGTATTTCTTCACAGGAATAAGCTCCCTGGAGCAGAGTAGATGTTTACCCTGGGAACTCAGAATCATAATCTTCTTGGATGGATTTGAATCTCAATCAGAAGCTTCGAAGTGGAAAAAAATCTCTTTATTGTGATTGCTTAATAAAGCTGCTCAGTTATAAAGTAGTGTGGGGGGAGAAAGTTTAATTCATCCAACATTTATTTAGCATATGCCCTTTTCCAGGAGTTGTGCTAGGCTGTGGAGATACAAAGATAAAAATGACAAGAGTCCTTGCCCCCAAGGAGCTTACATCCTACTGGGGAGCAGTGTGTACAATGGGGCTTCATTGAGTTAGAGCTGGAGGGGTCATCCTATCCAACTTCCTCCTTTTACAGCTCAGGAAAATAAGTCTCAGAGTGGGGAAAGTGTTTAACTAATATAGATAGATAGTGAGTGGCAGAATCAAGATTTCAACTTGGATCCTTGGATTTCACATCCAACTGTCTTTCAACTGTATACAATGCTTCCCAGATAGCTAAATACAAAATATTCAATGTAAATCTGAAGTAATTTTTTTTGGGGGGGAGATATGGAACACATTAGAATTTTTAAGGAAAGGATCAAGAAAACCCTGAACAAGAGGTACCACTTGACCTGAGGACTCGAATATAGCTAGAGATTTTAAGAAGCAGAGGTAAGGAATAAGAGCATTCTAGGAAAGGGAGGGGGAAGAGCCTATGCAAAGGTATGCAGGTGGCAGATAGACTATCATGAACAAGGAACAGCAAATGAGTCAGTTTGGCTGGAGCCCAGATATGTTGGAATTTGAGGGGTAATGGGAACTAAGTCTGGAAGATAGGTTGGAGCTATTCTGTGAAGTATTTTACCTTATTATTTCTTTTCAAATTTTGAGTTCCAAATTCTCTCTCTCTCTCTCTCCTACCCCCCTCCTCCACCCAGTGAGAAGACAAGCAATATGGTATGTGAAATCATGCGAAACATATTTCCACATTAGCCATATTGCTCCCCCAAAAGCAAAAAAGTGAGAAAATCATACTTCAATTTGCACTCAGAGTTCATCACTTTTGTTCATCATAAATCCTTTGGAATTGTCTTGTATCACTGTATTGATCAGAGTAGCCAAGTCTTTCACAATTGATTATCATCATTACAACATAGCTGTTACTTTGCACAATGATCTCCAAGTTCTTCTCACTTCATTGTATATCAGTACATATTGGTTTTGCCATGTTTTTCTGAAACCACTCCCCTCATCATTCCTTATAGCACAATGGTACTCCATCACAATCATATACCACAACTTGTTTAGCACTTCTCCAATTGATGAGCATCTCCTCAATTCCCAATTTTTTTCCACCACAAAAAGAACTGATATATTTTTGAACATATAAGCTCATTTCCTTTTCCTTTGATATTTTTGGGATATACACTTAGGAGTAATATTGCTGGGTCAAAGCATTTGCACAGTTTTTATAGCCCTTTGGGCACAGTTCCAAACTGTTCTCCAGAATGACTGGACTAGCTTGCTAATCTATCACAATTCATTAGTATCCCTATTTTTTTCCTCATCTCCTCCAGAATCTGTCATTTCTGATAGGTGTGAGGTGGTACCTCAGAATTGTAATTTGCTTTTTTCTAATCAATGGTTATTTATTTACTTTTATGAGCAATTTATTTATTTTAATTTTTTTTTAATTTTTAGTTTACAACACTCTGTTCCACAAGTTTTTGAGTTCCAAATTTTCTCTCCCTCCTCCTCCACCCCCCTTGCCTCTCGCCAGTATGGCATGTAATCTGATATAGGTTCTACATATACCTTCACATTGAACTTATTTACATCATAGTCCACTTGTAAAGAAGAATTATAACCAATGGAATAAATCATGAGAAAGAAGAAATGAAACCAAAAAAGAAGGAAAAAAAAAGAGAGCACATAGTTTGCCTCAATCTGCACTCAGACTCCATAATTCTTTCTCTGGATGTGAATAACATTTTCCATCATGAGTCTTTTGGAGCTGTATTTGAACCTTGCATTGATGAGAAGAGCCAAGTCTATCAAAGTTAGTCCTTACAGTTACCGTGTGTCTGTAATTGTGTATAACGATCTCCTGGTTCTGCTCTGCTCGCTCATCATAAATTCATATAAGTCTTTCCAGGTAATAATGACATCCATCTGCTCCTCATTTCTTATAGCACAATAGTGTTCCATTACATTCATATCCCACAATTTGTTTAGCCATTCCCCAATTTAATCGATATTTATTTATAGCATTTTATATGAGTACAGAGAGCTTTGATTTCTTCTGAAAATTGCCTATTCATATCCTTCGACCATTTATCAATCTAGGAATGACTCTTATTTTTATAAATCTAACTCAGTTTTCTATATATTTTAGAAGTGAGGCCTTTATCAGAGAAACTTGCTTAAATTTTATTTTTATATTACTTCATTTTCTATGGTACTTTTTAGCAACATATAATTTCCTTGATTATCTCTTCTAATTAGCTTTATTTTTACTTTTGCTTTGTTTGAGATCACAATTACCACCCCTGCCTTTTTTATATCAGCTGAAGCATGTGTTTCTGGTAAACATTCTACTGCTGGATTCTAGTTTCTAATCCATTGTGCTATCTCCTTCTATTTTATGAGTGAATTCTTCCCATTTACATTTACAGTTATGATTACTAACTGGGAATTTCCCTCCATTACATTTTCTTCTATTTATTTTTCTCTTTCTCTTTTTATCCTATCCCTCCTCAAAAGTCTCTTTTGCTTTTGACTACTATCTCCCTTAATCTGCCCTCCTTTTGTATCACTCCTCCCTCCTTTTCTCTTATCACTTTTCCCTCCTATTTCCCTATTAGGTAAGATAAATTTCTTGTGATGGATTTTAAATGCCAAAGACATAAATGTCTATTTTATCTTAGATGCAATCTATTACTAAGAAGTTTCTTGAGCAGGGGAGTAGCTTGGCCATCCACTCAATGAAAATATAAGTAAGTTTCTTGAGGAGAGGGAAGATTTTATTTTTATCTTTGAATTCCCAGTGCCCAATATGGTGCCCAGCATATAGTAGGTGATTAATAAATGTTTTTTTTTTGATTAATTGATTGATTCATGAGAAAGAAGTTTGGCTCCCTAAAATTTGAAATGATGTGTATTTCATAAATAAATTCTACTTGTGAACCAAACAAACCAGCCTTGAAAAATCTATTAACAAAATGAGCTTTGAAAAAAGAGATGCATCAGTTAAGTCATACATTTCCTACCAAGAGCTCATCATCTAACCCAGGTTCAATTTAGACAGTTGTCTTCAAGTTAGACAACTTTCCTCCTTGCCTCCCTAGCCAATTTAGACCTTTGAAGCTCCAGAAATAGGTATTTTGGCCAACCTACTGCCGGTAGCAGGTCTAAAATTCTTCTACTCGCCTGTGCCATCTCTAGCGACTTCCTGTATCATTTTTAGCCAAGGATCACATTAGCTCTGATAGGGTGAGACCTATTAGTACAACAGGGACAATAGCCTATGTGATCAGTGGAAGCAGATCAGGAGCAAGCAGGTAAGGCTAGGAAGGGCATGGATATTTTGGGTTTCTTTTCCAGATGTGTGTATGGGTATGTGTGTGTGTGGAGAGGGGAGGGGGAATGTGAGTGAGAAGGGTGTGGAGCATTAGCCAGAATATGTCTACACTAAAAAAAAAATACCAATATGAGTATTACCCCTTAACCTTTCTTGTAGTTCTGCAGCTATAGAAGGATCAAATGGGAGAAGTGAGAGGGGAAAGGAGGCAGGATACACCTTTCCTGCAGTAAGAAAACTCAGTGTGAAGGTGCTTCCAGGAACCAGCATTGCAACGTTGTAGAGATAAACAACTTTGAAAGACTTAAGGATTCTCATGAATACCCTAACTCACTACGATTCCAGAGGACAGATGCTACTCACCTCCTGACAAGAAACCTGACGGATCCAAGGGGAATAATGGGACATGTTTTTGGATACAGCTATTGTATAGATTTGTTTTGCTTGACTATGTTTATTGGCTAAAGGGAAGAATTTTTTTTTATGAGAGAAGTCAGAAAAGGGGAAGATTAAAAGCTAGTGATGATGAGGTCAGGGAACCATATGTTTTTAGGGGTGCTCAAGACCCCAAAATACCGGTACTCTGGGTCCTCCTTGACTGAAACCTTCTCACAGCCAAAGACAAAAACAGAGTTCTTTACAGATTTGCCATATTGGGATGTCTTAAGAATTCTCACCATTTTTGATGTTCCTTTTCACAAGCGGGACAGATTCTGAGGTAGATTGAATCTGAGCACCTACATGGAGGCAAGATGAAACTTATATACAGAAAGATTGTGGGAGGGATTTAGGGTGGTCCTGGGGTGATGAGAGGAGTGGTTTAGGGAGGGTCTTGAGGAGGAGTCTAAGGAGGAGCTTGATGGGACTAGGGTGAGGCCAGACTCCAGGAACCAAGAGAATGAGATTAAAGGTGGGAAGGCTACCTGGAGATAACAGACAATGTAGGGCTAGGCTAGTTCAAGGGTAACAGATTTGGGAATAGACACTTTGATAGGACCAAGGGTGGAAAGTAGCCAGACAATGGAGGGCTAGGCTACGTTAAGAGTAACAAAGATTTGGGCCTAGTGATAATGAAAGGCTTATGGCCTCAAAGGAGTGCCGCATCTAGTGGGAAGATTCAAGGGGAATTCAAGGGGGTTCCCAGAGTCTAAACCCTGTCAGTGATAGAGAAAAGAATAAAATTATCAATGAACATTAAAAATGCAAAAAAGAGACAAGAACAGAATGAAATTCAGAGGAAAATACAGTTTTGGAACTAACATGCTAAATTTATTATATTGTTAAAAAACCAAGCTATATGAGGGAGATTTACAATTTCATAGATGATACTTCTTTTCCATTCTTCTTTGGCAATGGAAATTCTGATATATGATGGAGTGTGTTGAGTTCAGAATAGAATTTTTTAAAATTATTTTAAAAATAAACAAGTAGCTTGTCATGATCCCAACATGCATAGGTAACGTTAGGCTGAGGTATTTCAGTCAAAAATAGGATGGCTGATTATTAGCTGAATATTTCAGAACCTTCCTGTATGCAGGCATTAAACCAAATTATAGCAACATCTAGGGGAATGTGCTCACCATCCTAAAACCAATACTGTGGGCTCTCCAAGTTTCTTTTCTTCCTTGGGTTTTTTCCTGAGTTCTTAAATTTGACTCTTTGCAGGTGATATTTACAATGGTCATGGCACAGTTTTTCAGTTTTCAAATTAAACCTCCATGGATTTATAAGACAGTCATAATTAAAATGGTCAATCTTTGACTTCAAGGTAAAGAGATTTTTCCCTTTTTGATTTAGACCTGTGATTTCCATGGTCCCAGAATGGAAATTCTGTCCTCTGATGCAGATCAATAACTTATCATTAACATATAGCCCCTTCTCACCACCTTACAGAATTTCTCTCTTCCTTCAAGAGGCCAATCAAGTCTTACCTTCTACTTGAAACCTTTTCTGATCCCCTTAAGTGGTAGTGCTAGTCACTCCTTAACTACCCTATATATATCTTGCATTTTTCTGCATATATGTGTATATTTATATAGTCACACATATTTATACCTACACATGAACACATGGATGTATATATGCACAGTACATATACATACATATATACACATACATGTTTATATTTATATACTCACACACTTACATCTACACATGAACATGTGTATGTATGTATGCATGCACATATTTACATATATACATGTACATATATTCATATATAATGCACGTGTGAGCATGTATACATAGGTTATCACATCTAAAGAACCTAAGCTAAATGGAGGGATTAATTCATGCTTTGTCTTTGTATTTACCTACCCCAGCATAATTCTTGGCATGTAGTACATAAATATTTGTTAATTGATTGAGAGTTGCTTGGGGACAATGACAGGTTAATTGACTTTGCTTATGACCACTCCGATACATTCATAGTATGTGCAAGGGCAGGACTTGACCATGGGCCTTGCTGACCCCAAGGCCAGCACTCCAACTGCTATTCCCTGCTTCTTCTTTGAGTAGAATATAAGGATAGAGAATAGCAAATAGAATAAAGCAATGGAAGAAGGAAGGAAATGCACTCCCGACTGCTGTTGGCAAACAGATGTAAAGCCTCCCTGATCTGGAAGGCTGAAGCATTTCTTGTAGCTGTGACGAAATTAAGGGTGAGTGTTCTCCCACAAGAAACAAATACGTAACCTGGGATTGACCCAAGCTGAATATAGGATAATCTTCCTCTAACAGCAGTGATTATATTGACAAAGAGAATTTGAGAAACAAGCTCAGGTGCTACAAAAATCTGAGTAATCCAGTATATTCTTTAAGGAAGAAAATCTGATTTGAACTGCCTTCAGTTAGATCCAAAGAAAGAACTTGGCTGGCTTTGGAGCAAAAAAAAGATTTAGGTTGAATTCCAGGGTCTAACACGTTTGGCCTGTGGGACCCTGGGCTAATCACTTAACTTCGTCTGCAAAGTGACAGATTTAGACTAGGTGCTCTGTGAGCTCTCCTCCAACTCTGAATCTATCGTCTGTAAGAACTGAATCACCAGGAAGATTTTTTTTTAAATAGGGAGGCAAGGTGTTGAGTCAGACCATGACATCTTTTTTTTCTGTAGACTATTAGGCTAGGGGTTCCTTTGAGGTAATTAGGGATTATTTCTTCAAGGTGTAATGCAATGATCTACTTAAACTCCTCAGGATCATTCCGGCTTTGATGTTCAGTGATTCTGGTATCCAGCCATGTGACTGTCCCAACCAGGAAAATCTGGAGCTAACTTGTTTAAAAACTGAGCTGGTGTGGAATTTATGTGAATAATATTGACAGGCAATATCCCTAAATATTAACAGCAGATACACAGTTCTCTTCTGTGGGTGGAGATGGGGAGAGTTTGATTCAAAAGCAATTGATATTGCTCCATCGAGCGATTTTCATCATCACCATCAAAATCAAATCACAGAATTACTAAAAGTTAGAAATTAAGGAATCTAGAGACTATCTAGTCCATGGGTGGGGAACCTGCAACCTTGAGGCCACACGTGGCCATCTAGGTCCTTGGGTGAGGCCTTTTGACTGAATCCAAGTTTTACAGAACAAATCCTTTTGTTAAGGGGATTTGTTCCGTGAGGTTTGGGTTCAGACACGAGGACCTAGAGGGCTACATGTGGCCTTGAGGCTGCAGGTTTCTCACTCCTGGTTCAATAGCCTTAAGAAGAAGCATGATAGAGCAGACAGTGTATTTGCAGTAAGGAAACCCAGGTGTGGATCCTGTCCTCCAATACATTTATTGGCTTCATCACCTCCTCAGGGCCTCAATCCTCTCATCTGTAGGTCCCATTTCATGGAGCTGTTGTGAAATAAGGTATCTAAAAGTTCTTTGTAAACTTTAAAGTTTCATATGGCTATAATACCCCGTCTGAAAAGGAGTGAAGAATAGTTTGGACATGCATAGATTTCTGGGATTTGGAGTTTTTCTGGTCATCTTTTCAGACAAGGAAATGTCAAATGGTTTGTGACTGCAGGAGGGGAAGGTGGAAGATACTAAAAGATATTATATACACACGCATAGATGATAGATAGATAGATAGATAGATAGATAGATAGATAGATAGATAGATAGATGGGTGGATGGATCTATTGTCCTTATTACAATGAAGAAACTGAAGGAAATGACTTGCCTAAATAATTAATGCAGAAATACCCAGTTATCTCTATCTCATTCCAACCTCTCCTCCCTCTTTGAAATCCTCAGAATGCCCTAGCCCTGAATGATTGCATTTACCTCTGTGAATGAATGAAACATACCAAGTGGTTTTCATCTGTTTACCTTTCCAGAGATGGACTCCAAGAAGGATATGCTTGATATATAAATTACCCTCATGAGGTAGGCCGGCACATTTGCTAACACCAGTCATGGCAATAAAGGAACTTATGATCTTGTTGAGCAGCTATACCTACTTCTAGGGCACATAGTGTCTGTTAAGAGTCAAGGTCAGGATATAACTAGGGTGTGCCATTTGGAGCTTTGCTCTGGGGCTTTAAGGGCAATCCCTCAATAACACAGAAGGAAATGAGTTCATAGTATCTAGGATTTTTTTGGGTTTGTTTTCTTTGGAGTGAGGAGGGGGCTAGGGACTAGACCTTTGATTGTATTGACGTAAGGAACTCCTGGTGAGCAAATTCCCCTCACTGATCCAGGGCAGACCCATCTTTTCAATATATACTTTTAGATAGTTATATGGGACTCTGAGATAGTCACATAGATAGTATATATCTGAGCCTGTGTGTGTCACCCCACTGCCTCTCAACAGCTAATTAATAAGAATAATTAGATAAAATAGGAAGCTCTCAGATGGGTCCCAAGGGATCATTTCCTTCCCCAACCTCACCTTATCCTACGTGCTTGTATCCTCAACAGTGACTTCAAGCTGATGTTGTAGAGTCTTGGTCTCCCAATTAGAAGATGGTATTATTGTACTTCCACTGGACTGAGAGCAGTTTTTGTGAATGTGTGTGTGTGTGTATGTGTGTGTGTGTGTGTGTGTGTGTGTGTGAGAGAGAGAGAGAGAGAGAGAGAGAGAGAGAGAGAGAGAGACAGAGTTCCTGGGGGTAGGAGACGTGCCGTCACATTCACAGCCACTGGGAGATGCCAAAAAACTACTGCTACAGGGGAATAACAAACATTGTGATCTAATTCTGAAAGAACAAAAAAGGCACAACATGCAGGCAGCTTCATAACTGGAGGCAGGCAGCTAGTAAACATTCATTGTGAGAAGTTAAATGGCACAGGAGAGCCAAAAAAACCATTAGATGTTTTCTTCGCTCTCCGGACCAAGTGATTCCTGAGGATGCTCATCAGTGTCTAATTTGGAAGTAAGCCAAGCCCTCTGGTGTGTTCTTCACATGGTTTCATATTTGGTATGATCACACGAAGCTCTTCAAAGTAACACAAGCCCCCCATTGCTTGCTACAAAGACGTAAGACTCTAAAAGACTATCTTAGTTTCATCTGCTAACGACAACTGAGTGATCTTATGAGAAGACTGTGGATGGAGAACTGGAAGGGATATCATCATCCCACCCCCTCATTTTAGAGATGAGGAAATGGAGGCACAGAGTAGTTAAGTAAGGGTTTCATGACTATTAAGTCTCAGGTGGGATCTGAACCCAGATATTCCTCGTCCAAGACCAGTGTCATATCTGCCATACCCCATTATTTCCATCTGCTGCTGTCAGTCAGTCAGGAAGCATTTATTAAGCATCTCCCATGTGCCAAACACTGTGTTAAGCACTGGGGATACAAAAAATGGCAAAGGGCAGTCTCTGCTTCCAATGATTTCACAGTTTAATGGGGGAGAAAACATGCAAATAATTATGCACAGATAAGAAATCACAGAGAAAAGACACTGGAATTAAAGGGGACCAGGAAAGGCTTCCTGTAGAAGGTGAAATTTTAGTCACAATTTGAAGGAAGACAGGAATTAGGAAATGAAGTATCTTGTGAGAGAAACAGCAAGGCTGTCCCTGTCACTCGAACACATGGTGAGTGGGGAGGGAAGGTATAATAAGACTGGAAAACTAGGTTTATGAAGGGTTATGAAGGGTTTTCAAAGCCAAATAAGGATTTTATGTTTGATCCTGGGGGTAATAGGGAGCCACTGGAGTTTATTTTGATAAGGGAGAGTTGGCGTGGGAAGTGACATGGTCACACCTGAGAAGATTGATTTGATGGTTACTTAGAAGACAGATTAGAGTGGGGAGAGACTGAGGAAGGAAGACCAACCTATTGCAATGGTTCAGACTTCAGCATCAGAGAGAAGAAGGGGGTGTGTATGAGAAATATTGCACAGATTAACGATACTGCTGCTGGAGGTAGGGCTGGCTCTATGCCTTGTCCCCTGGCTTGGTCTGAGTTGACTTACCTGTTTACATTTCCCATGTATCCCAGATCTTTACTTAAATCTTGGCTTCCCTTTGGTTATGTAAATGTGGTCTGAGAATCTTTCGCAAATCAGCTCCTTCTTCGGGGGAGATATGACTGTTATCTTCTTTCTTATCTTAAAAAAGAGAAGCATCCTGGTAGAATTTTCCATATTAGATGATAACATCTATAGAACCTTAAAGCCTGAAGAGTTCTTTACATACATTTCCTTATGTGAGATTCACAAAAATCCTATCACGTAGATACTAAAACTGGCATTATATCATTCCCATTTTACAGATGAGGAACCTGGAGTTCTCAGACATTAGATGACTTAGCCAAGGTCCCTCACCTGGCAATAATCAGAAGGCTCAGAATATCAGAGACTGATAGTTGGATAGGACCCTAAAGAGCATTTAGCCCAACCCCTTCCTTTTATGAATGAGGAACCAAGGGCCAGAGATGTTAAATGACACTCCCAAGGCCATGCAGCTAGTAAATGTCAGAGCCAGCATTTGAACACATTTCTTCTGACTCCAAATTCAGTGGTTTTTTTGTTATTGTTGCTTGTTTGTTTTTTTACTATGCAGGAATGCTATTGAGACTCAGATATTCCTGTCTCTAAGTCTGGTATTTCATCCACTATGCCAAGCTTCATCATGACAGCTCTCACAGGACTGATCTTAGGGATCAGAGGGTGAGACTTGGGAATCACATGAATTAACGATTTTGAGACAAAGCTGAGACTAGGCAAAATAGGAAGCTGCCTAGGTGCAACCCACGGAGGCAGAAAGTAAAAGGGCACAATTATGGATTGTTTTTAATATCACATTTTATAAGTGCAGCATAATATTATGAGTGGATAGAATGCTGGCCTTCGAATCAGGAAAACCTTTATCACTAAATCTCACCATCTTTGACACTTATTAACTGTATAACCTTGGGCAGGCCTCTAATCCTCCATTTGCTTCAAGTATCTCTCCAGCATATATCTATTAAGTCACAGATTGGTCGTGAACTACATGGACAGAGCAAGTTTACAAACCAGCAGTACCCACAAATGAAGTATTCATAGATGCCTTGTATATTTGTAGAAATGCATATATTTTTAACTCTAGAAAATTCCACTCTCCAGAGCAATTAGTCACTTGAGCTGCTATAAACCCAGTGTTGCATAAAATGGTGAGGGCTAGAAGCCTCCAGTGTATATTAATAGGCAGGGGGTACAATTTTCTAGACTTTCCTTTGGTGCACCAATGCCTCGTCCTGCCTATGGTTTCAGAAGATATAGCTGATTGATCATCTATGACTTTCAACTAGTGGGTCCCATGATCCTGTGGGAAGTCCCAAGGACTATATTTAAAATGAATGAATCATCAGAAACCCCACTTCCAAGGATGGGAAACATGACTTGGAAAGGAATCATTTGTGCTTAGTTACATTCGGGGAGAATGTCATTTGGGACCAAGAACATTCCACCCATTCCTTCTTCCTGGTCATTGACACAAGTCAGTCTAAACTAAGATGTCACAAACTATGTGAAAAAAAGCATGACTAAAAAATCTTTTTTTCAGCTCAGAAGTTCAAACTGAATTTCAGTTAAATTTGTCTCTATGGGTTCCTCCTATCTCTGGTACACCTACAATTGCTATATTATATGAATTGGTTGGGGGGCAGTTATCTTAGCCAGAGATCGCTATCTAGAGATATAGGTAGATGTTTCTTCCCATTAATAACTCACAAAAAAGACAACTAAATATACTACCAATACTACTACTAAAGCTACCATTTTATATAGTGGTTTAAAATTTGCAAAATACTTTAAAATTATTATTTCATTTTATTCTCATAACAACCCTGGGAGGTAGGTAGGTAGGTGTTATTATTATCCCACTTTACAGATGAGGAAACTGAGGTGAACAAAAGTTAAAATGACTTGCCCAGGCTCACACAGCTTGCCAGAGTCTGAGGCTAGATTTGAACTCAGGTCTTCCTGACTCCAGGTCTAGTTCTCCATCTATTATGCCACCTAACTGCTTCTATATATTCTACTACAGTCTCTAGGATACATACATATATACATACATACATATATATACATACATATATACACATATATATACATATATGTGTGTATGTGTATATATATATATGTGTGTGTGTGTGTGTGTGTGTGTGTGTGTGTGTGTGTGTGTGTATTAGGCAATCAGGGTTAAGTCACTTGCCCAGGGTCATAAAGCCATTGAGTGTCTGAGGCTGGATTTGAACTTGGGTTCTCCTGAATCCAGGGCTGGTGCTCTATTCACCACAACAGCTACCTACCCCTTAGAAATGTCTTTTTGAGTGTGTTAAGTAGATTCAATCAGGTTCACCTTGGGTTAGAATCTGTTACTAAATTGGTAAAGGAAATTGTATGGCACGGTAGAAAGAAAGCCAGTGATGAATTCAAACAATCTAGGTTCAATTCTGAGGTCTATGCTAATTAGCTGTGTGACCTTGAGCAAGTCATTGGATTTCTCTGTGAGTCAGCTGCCTCATCTATAAAAAGGAAAAAAAATATATATATATATGTGTGTGTGTGTGTGTGTGTGTGTGTGTGTATATATATAATATATATGTATATATATGTGTGTATATATGTATAATGCATACACTACCTACCTCATGGGGCTGTTGGGAAAATGCAATAAATAACATAACTGAAGCACTTTGTAACTTGTAAAAGTGGTACATGAAGGTAAATTTAAAAATTACTATGATAAGGTAACGACTGCTGTATATAGAAACTATCAATGTTGCAAGAGCTGCAGGAAGGCTAGAACCTTATCACGCTTTTGGTGGAGCTACGAATTGGTCTGTTTTGGAAAACAAAGTGGAATCATATGAAGAAAGGCAGCTCAAATGTCTGTGGGATCACTGGGTGTATATCCCCAGTGAAATCAATGACAAAAAATCCAATAATTATGACACTTTTATCTTCAAAGATGAGATTAAATAATTTAGCTTAAGTAATATGCAAAGGATATATAAATATGAAATAGCAACAGTAATAAAAGTTATAAATTTAAGTAACAAGTGATCTTTTTTGGATTTCAAGAGCTACAGTTTTCTATTCCTTCTTTGTTTTTATGGATGACATAGGTATATTTCCCAGCTTGTCTTCTGAAGGTTTTGTTCGGGGAGATGTTGCCTTCTTAAGTTTATTCCATATTAAATTAGTTGACATATTTGAAGACTTATCCTCCATATCCACTTTGGGGATTTCTGGAATCTGTGGCCCAATAATAACCTCCTTATTTCTTGAGTTTGCTTCAAGAAAAGTGAACAAAACTGGGAACAAAGTGGGTGCCCATCAACTGGGGAGTTGTTGAACAAATTGGAATACGTGAGTGTATGCAAAATACATATGTGCTTATTATTGTGCCACAAGAAACAGCAGATATGGGAAATTCTGAGTAATAATTAAAATAGTAATAATAATAGCTAATGTTATAGAATTCTTTAAAGTTTGCGAAGTACTTTACAAATCTTATCTCACTTGGTCCTCCCAACAACCCTCAGAGCCAAATAGGCATTATCATTATCCCAGTTTTACAGATGAGGAAAGTGAAGCAAACAGAGGTGAAATAACTTCCCTAGTCACATAACTAGTGTCTTAGGCTGGTTTTGAACTCTCCGGTGGTCTTAGCTGGTAAGTATCTTAGGCTGGTTTTGAACTCTCCGGTGGTCTTAGCTGGTAAGTATCTTAGGCTGGTTTTGAACTCTCCGGTGGTCTTAGCTGGTAAGTGTCTTAGGCTGGTTTTGAACTCTCCAATGGTCTTAACTGGTAAGTGTCTTAGGCTGGTTTTGAACTCTCCAGTTGTCTTGACTGCAGTTCTATCACTGTTTCCCTAGTACCAACTAGCTCTGTGGGAAGACTGGTATGAAGTGGTGCAGAGCAAAGAAAGCAAAGCCAGTGTAGCAGTATATGAATGGCCTATCATGTAAATTGAAACAAAACTGAGACATTTAAAATCAGTTTAAATGTAGTGACAAATCTTGGTGTTCAAAGGTCAGTGTTAACATCTGCTACCCTTCTCCTGATGAAGGTGACTCTTGATCAAAAACTATGGATAGGGAATGTTGTAGAACAGTGCCATGGTTTGGTTTTGGCTAATGACTTTTCTTTTGTTTTCTTGTTCTTTTCTTTCCATTTTTTCAAAGAAAAGTTTTTATGGAAGCCAAGTTTATTGGGAAATACCTATAGTGGAAAATGAAAAGCAAGAATAAAAAATAATAAAAAATGTGATTGTGAGGTGAAGAAGCTATAGAAATGTGAGCTCTTAGCTGGTTTGGTTTCCATTATTGTCTACACAAAATAATCTTGATCTCAGTGATTCTTATTCCTCTTCTACCATCATGAATTCCTAGGAATAGAAAAGTGGTTATGTAGAAATAAATGTAGGCTGCTATGGAATCAAGAAGATCTTGTTTCAAACCCTACCTGTGAAACTACCTAGCTGTGTGATCAAGGGCAGATCACCTAACTTCTATGAAACTCTTTTTATTGGCAGAATGGGAGTAATGATGCCTGAACAAGTATTCTTCCGGTGTAGAGAACAAGTCATTTGTGATTACCAATGCTTGCTGGAAATTCACTCAGTATAAAGAAATCTATCACAGAAATTCTTTTAATGACCTTATTTTAAATGTTAAATTCAACCTCATCCTTTTTTCTCTTTCCCCAAAACTGTGAAATAAAATTTTTAGTGAGCAGCCAAAATAAATGGTTAGGATTCCTCTTTCTGACTCTCCCTTCATTTTAACTTGTGAGAGAGATTCTAATGAGCAGGAAAATGAGGTAGGAGTGAGAGGGAGACTACTTTGATAACCAGCTTTTATGTCAGTTAGGGAGGGAAGACAAAACAGTTGATCTCTGAGGGCAGGAAGTCAGAGGAAGCTGACAATGGTCTTGATGAAGGTACCTTTTATTTTTCTTCCAATTGGGTATTGCCTATAGGCAGGAGGAAAAAAAATCAGATCAGTCCCTCTAGGTTAGTGTTTGTTATAGACAAGACCATCAGTACTCAATGATGACAGTAGAGTTGCTGGTCTCCTCATCTTGCAAGAAAGGAGAATAAGAGATTTAGGAAAAAAAAAACCTCTTCAAGGAAGAGCATCATAGCACCAGAGTGCTGATATTCCTGGGTGGATTTTCCTATGGGTCTGTGTTTGTGATGTCTTATGCTGCACGTATTGGGGAGTTCATTGTGGCTGACTGTGCTGTAAGTTGCCTGAGGTCTTGATTAAAAAGAACATGGAAGTTTGATAGAGATGATGCCATGTTACAAAGCCTGAAACCCCTTTATATATTTTTTACAAGACCTTTTGAACTTTTGTCTATTGTCTTGGGTATGTGTATGCCAGAGGTTTGGGGCCCCAATAGTCAGGTCATGAGACTGACACTAAGTGATTACTGTACACATTATTCTCACAAACATCAGGATTTGTTATGGGGACTATATACAATTGGGACTCACATAATCAGTGGCATACATCTTCTTCCTGGTATGAATTCTGCTTGGTGACAAGTATGGGGGTGTTTCTTCCTGTATCATGTGCTTGAGAATCATGTGAAGTCTGTGTTATTAATAGTCCCTAGGCTTATTTTCCTTTATTCTCTTCAGCATCCTATTCCCTAGGTACAACTTGTGGCAAGCACTGGTGGGAGGATTTAATAGCAGCAAATAGATGCAATGTTTTTTGCCTGACTAATAAATTAATTACCAATAGGATAAAGTAGAGAATGTATGTTTTCCCACGGGTTTTAGTCATGCATTTCCTTTCTTTCTGTGCCATACTGAAATTTAGTGTGGGTTAACAGCCCAGTTCATACTAGGTTAGGAATATCATCTTTATTTGTGAACGGATGAATAAAAATCTTAGTTGAAATATAAGCAACCAGTTCTCCATTATCCACAAAGTGGATTAGCTCCTTTTTTGGTATTTACCAATTTTATATCTCAGTTCATGGTTTTGTTTGCTTTTTGTTCATGTGGCGAGTTATAGGATTAGAGATCTAGACCTAGAGGGGACCCCAGGAGCTTCAGTCTAGTCCAGTCTCCTCATTTTACAGAAAGGGAAACTAAGCCCCAGTTCAGTTAAGTGATTTACCCAAGGTCACATTGGTAGTAAATATCCGGGGGGATTTGAACCCAGGTCCTCTGTCTCCAAAAGCAAAGCTCTTTTCATTGTACCAAACTTTTTCCTTACTTGAGATTTCACTTCCCTCTGGATTCCTCATGTTCTTCGAAGGGCATAGTTGCAAAAATCTTGAATTTGGAGTCAGAACAACAAGTAAGAGTCCTGTCTCTGATTCTACAACGTAGCTAACCATAGGATATCCACTTCTCTAAGCTTTACTTTTCTCATCTATAACGTGGGTGTGATATATATATAACTTAAAGGTTTATTATGATGAAAGTGTTTTATAAATTGTAAGAACTTATGTAAATGTGAGAGATGGTTATCTTATATGTCCCTATTATTCAAGTCCTGTTCTGGTGCTTTTTGGGAGGGGGGGAGGTGATCCTAGGTTCCAAGCAGAGCATAAAGTCTGAGGGAAACCTACTGAGCTGAAGAGGTTTGGAGTCAGGGCTCAGTTGTGCATGACATGGGTCATGTGAGGACCAGTCTTGTTAAGGAAGTCCAGAGAAGCTGATTATCAGCATGGTGGGGAGAAGAAGTACAGCAGGGTGTGGAGACATAAGAAAGCGTAGTGACTGGTTATGGAAAGCCCACTGGAGATTGTCCCAAGAGTATTCCCCTATGCTGTGAAGTCAGTGCATTGGTTTGGCCTTTCCACTCTGGGCTATTGTAGCCTGTACAGATAAGGGAATAGGGCTAGGCTTTCCATTTTACTTTTAAAAATAATGTCTATGTATCTCATCCCCTTAAAAGGCTATAAGTTCCATGAAGAAAAGGGGCTATGTCTTATCTCCCCAAATGCCTAGCATAGTACACAGTACACAGGAGATGTTTAGCAAATATTTGCTGAATTTGGTAAACTGTTTTGTGTTTCTGTTTTTTAGTAAACTCTCAGCTTAACTCACTCTCCACACTTCTCCATCTTCCCACGACCAGCCTGGAGAATGCCTACAACTGGAAGCTTGCTAATCTGTTTGACAATCCTCTTGTAAGGACTACCATTTCATGAGGGACCCCAGCCAAGCTCACTTCACTTCTAGCTGAAGCCACCCTCTGAAATCAACTTCCTAGCCAGCAGCTCCCCCCACCTCCACTCAGTTTGCCACAATCCTTCAGTTTTCTAGCTCCCCTTTATGAATTATAAGCTTTTTGAGGGTAGGGACTGCCTTTTTTCCCCTGTATCACCAGAACTTAGCACTGTGCTAAACATTTAATAAATGTTCTATTTATTTTTCCTGAATTCTGGCCATCACATCTTTTAGGATGAAGAACTTATCTGGGAAGAGAGAGAAAGGAAGGAGCTGGGGGAGGATTTGGGGCAGAGATGGGCAGCAGGTACAGACCCAGTAGAGAAGGAAAAGCAAACCGCTCCATTTCTACCAAAAAAAACCCCAAATGGGGTATAAAGAATCAGACATAGCTGGAAAACAACAGAAAAATGGACCCAATAAATAAATAATGTGTGTGTTTATGTGTTCTTCTCCTTGACCTTTTTTGGGTAATATTCTCAGGTTTATTACGGTATCTATGTTACTTGAAGGGTTGGTGAATGAGGAGAGGCACCATGTGCTGTCTACTTCCATTGCCCAGGTGTCAATATTTCTACACTTGTGGGGAAAGTCTATTAAAAAAGATGTCTCTAAAACACTGAGTGGGCCACTTGTCATCCACTCATAGAGCATATATGTCACCTTTGCCAATGTAAGGGGTGTTACGTAGAATTTCCAAATTGTTTTAATTTTTCATTTCTTGCTATAGCTAATTTACCATTGCCATTTGGGTGGGTGATACTTGGTAAACATATACCTTCCTATTTTATGCTTCAATTAACTTTAAACAATCTTTTGATTATCAATATTATCTCAGTGGCTACATCCATTAAGGAATCTGATAAGAGAACAGCAGGCATGAGAAACACCTTGTTGAAAGAGAACTTTTAAGGGCACATTTTGCTTTACTAAATCTCTTCCTTCCTTCCTTCTTGCCTTCCTCCCTTCTTTCCTTCCTTCTTTCTTTCCTTCCTTCCTTTCTTCTTTCCTTCCTTCCTTCCTTCCTCCCTCCCTCCCTTCCTTCCTTCCATCCTTCTTGTAGGTACCAGTGGGGTTTTGGATGCTCTCTACATCTCAGTCAGCTATGAGGTTTTGAAAATGTGGTCTGTTGGACAGAATAATCTGCAAGGACTGACTGTTCCTGTTTCATATTTTCATCAGTGTCCATGCCTGGAGAATTCTTATTCTTTTAAATATATTGTAGCAATAACAAAGTAAGTATCTAGACTGATAGTTGTTGATGTCTTTTAAGTTGCTTTTTGTTCCTAATATCCCCTGCAGCCTTTTTTCTTCTTCTTTTCTTTGGGAATCTTTCTCTGTGTGACATCTTGAAAGTCTGGGCCCATGGCTTTTAATAATTTCTTGCCTCTAGGATAGATTTTTTTTCCTGTGGGATTGATCAGGTCTGGCTGCTCTTCCACAACCTCATTCTTTCATATGAAATTTTCACTTCTCCATAAAATTTGTTAAGAGTTCAGACTTCAGGGAAGGGCCAAGACTGTGTCTAGAACAGCCTGCTTCTACATGCGTGGCCTATAGTCTGTTCCTCCTACCAGAGCCTTCAGTCATGCCTTTTGCACGTGAGCTCCAGCCACTGGTGTCTCCAGATTGTCCTAGTTCATTTCTCTATTTCCAGAGTCTGTTATTCCCCCATTACATGGTGGAGGAAAAAACAGCCAAACAAAACACTTTCTTCCTTGGCTATTTTACTTAGGAAAAGAACAATCTCAGTCAGTCATTGTCAGGAAAAACTTCAACTGCCTTTCATGGAAGGGACTAGGAAGGAAGTATGTACAATTTGGCCCTGAGCAACAATTTGTTATTCAACATTTAAAGATATTTAATAAATGGTGATAATCATGGAGTCAATGTTTTTCTTTTTATTCATTTTCCCTCCTTCCCTACCCCCCAGAGGAGTGTTGTGCCAGGAAATGTTGAACAATTGACATATATATACTCAGGTTATTTTAATTGTAATCTGAATTATTAACATTTTCTCCATCATTTTTAAAGTTCAGACAATCAATAAAATAATAAAACAGGCCCTGATTTGTAGTCTTTGGCTATTTCCAAGTAGTAAATGCTCACACTGAAAATCTAACAATTGGCTCTCACCAGCCTGCATGAGCAGGCTCTAGCATAGCCCTGCCTGCATCAGCAGCTTGTTTAGATAAGTGGGGTTGTTTCTGTTATAACTGCAGGCAGTGCCTTCTTTATCTTCTAATCTGATGAAAAGATAAGTTATTATCATACTTAAGGGATCTTAAATGCCTCCCTTCAGACGGATGTTTCCTCCTCTTTGTTTATTTCTCAAACTTTGTGCATTTGTGTGGCAGTATCTAAAGCCAGGAGCTTCTTTCCTGTTTCCCTCTCTGGAGATTATTGCCTATGAATTGGTCCATCTATTGTCATTATTTTGTTGTACCTGTTATATGCTATAGTAAAGGCTTTTAAACTGGGGTCTATGAACTCCTTTTTCAAAAATATTTTGATAAATGTATTTCAATTTCATTGATTTCCTTTGTAACCCCATATATTTTATGTTTTGAATTTAAAAACATGATTTTGAGGTCCATAGGCTGCACCAGATGGCTAAAGGGGTACATGACACAAAAATGTTAAGGACCCCTGTTCTTTGGTGTCTGACTTGGCAGTCACCCATGGAACATCTTCTCCTTACTCTCTTCCTTCTATGTTTAAAGCCCCCCGATAAGACCTGCAAGATTCCAAGTATGTATGTATGTGTATATATGTGTATATACATATATATATATACACATACATACATATATATATATATACATATATATATATATATTTGTTTCGGGCAAATACATATACGTATGTGTATGTTTTCTGAGTTGTCTCTGTCTATATCTATCTTTCATCTATCTATCTGTCTGTCTGTCTGCCTTTGAGAGTCACACTCTATGCTTGGCCAAAAGTTACTCGTTCCTGCATTTAAAGCTGTGGCCCAGCAATCTAAGACCTTATTCTCATGTCATCCTCTTAGGCAGCTAGTTCACTTTCCCATTCTGGTTTTTCTGTTCTGAACCTCTTATCTTCAAATAGCACCAGGGACTAAACAAGTTAACAAATTAAATAACAAAACAACACCTATATCCACTAAGATCTTCAGTTTCTTGCATTGGAGGATTTCATGGTACTTAGCACTATAGGACAGCTAGGGTCTTATGATGGAAAGCGATTTGCATTCCAAGGGCCTGGATTCAGGTCTTGATGGTATGCTGCTTAATAGTTAAAATATGTTGGAGTATCATTTTACTTGTCTGGGACTCAGTTTGCCCATCTATAAAATGAGGATACTGGACTCCATCTCTGAGGTGCCTTCCAATTGTGAATCTTATGATCCTACTTTAGAAGGGGCTCCTAGATACGGGTTTCCCCCACCCTTTTGTCTTCTTTCTTTCCATCTTACTTTACATCTTACATGTGTATTCAGTCATTTCACAAATATTTTAAATCAATCTCCTCCTATGTGTCAATTGTACTTCTCTACCTTCTTTAAAAGGGTGTTGTCAAGATTATCTCACCACAATGAGGCCCTTTCTATGTTCACATGGCATTTAGTATTCATTAAGAGGAAAGGAGGTGGTGGAAAAAAATTGCAGCATCTCAGTTTCCCAGTTGAGAAGACGTCACCTCACATCTGAGATGAGCTCAACGCATTCATACATCCTTCCATGTTCATATTCAACGTCCCATACGGTGAAACTTCTCGTGGATTTTTATAAGAAGAGAATTTAGCCCTTCTCTCACTGCCTAGGATTTGGATTGAGGGGTTGGGTCTCCCTTGTGCTCCTATCTTATGAGAGAGAGGTGAGGATATCTATGGCCTAGACCATTATTAGAACTCATTAAATTAAGGGAACATAGTTCCCTTCAACTGTCTGGAAGGTCACTCTTCCTATGGCAGTCTGACAGTTTTAGAGGATATAACCCAGCAAAATAAGACTCCCTCATCTAAGCTTCTGGCATGAGCCATGGTTCTGATGACCTCATTTATCAAAAATTATGGGACTATAACTGCTTTTTAAACACAGTAATCCATTAGAATATTATCCTCTGATTTTATTTGAAGCAATAATTGAACAGTCTCCTAATTGCTTCTCTCTCTTAGTTACATTACTAGAATTTTACTGAGGGAAAAACCATTTGTATGCTGCTTCAGGGCAAGCAAATGTTCTTGTCCTGAGGAGGAATGGATGGGGGTGGGGGTAGGAATGAGATAGAGTTTACTAAACTTCATATTAACATTTGTAAATTGCATTATATTTCTCATGAACATGAAATCACAAGAGAACAGTCTCACAAAAAAAAAATGCCCAACAGGTAGCACAGCATAGTGAATAGATAGGGGATTTCTGAGCCTGAGTGCAAATCCCACCTCCAACACATATAGGACCTTCATCTCTGGACAAACTTTTGATGCTACAGGTGTTATCAATAGCCCAAAAGATGCTGTTCTGAATTAGTGACAAAGGGAGTTTCTTCACTGGAGGTTCCTCAAACAATGAAATCAGAAGTCTAATGCAAAAATAACAACCCTTTTGAGATAAGAAGAATCAATATTCAAAACCTCATGTTATTGATTAGAAAAATGAGGGACAAAGAGGTTAATTAATTTGCCCAAGGTCACATAGTTTAGTTAGTATCAGAACAAGGATCAGAATTCAGGTTTCCTCAAACTAGACTGATACTTTTTCTTCATTACATAATTCTCAGCACCATTGACATCAGGGTGACAATTTGATTGTTGTGGTCTCCAAAGTTTTTTGATCCTTTACTTCTATGAGCAAGCAAACAAACAAATACAAACAAAAAAAAATGAATTCCATGTATATGTACGTATGTATGTATTTAAAACTTTACATATGTACGACTGTACTAATAATTGTATGCATTATAAAACTTACACAAAACAGAAGTTTAGAAAGAAAAAGTAAAGATGAAATGATATTTGATCTTAGAGACAATAGGCAGTCATGAAATTTTATTGATTGTGGGGTGGGGAGGTGACATAGAGCCATACATTAGGAAAAGCACTTTGGCAGCTGTGTAGAAGATAGATTGGTGCTGCAAGAGACTGGGAGGAGGGAGACCAGTAAGAAAGCTGCTGTGAGAGGTGGTGAAGCCCTGATCTAGGGCAGTGGTTTTGTGAACTGAATAAAGGAGACAGATTGAAGAAGTATTGTGCAGACAGAAATAAGACTTCACCAATGATTGAGTGTTGTGGGAGTAAAGAATCAAGGCTAATTTTGTTCAGTTGTTTCAGTCATGTTGGATATTGGTGACCCCATTTGGGGCTTTCTTGGCAAAGATACTGGAGGGGTTTATCATTTTCTTCTTCAGCACATTTTACAGATGAGGAAACTGAGGCAAACCAGATTAAATGACTTGCCCAGGATCACACAGGTAGTAAGGGTTGGGGGTCAGATTTGAACTCGGGACTTCTTGACTCCAAGCTCAGTGCTCTATCTACTGTGCCACCAAGTTGCCCCTTATACTTACAATACCAGGGTGAATTACTCCCTCTTCATAATTTTTTTAATTACTCAGGGAAATATGATCAAAGATTTAAAGTTGGAAGGGACCTTAACAGAGATGGGATTGCCTCTAATCATTTTCTAGTCAATGTATTACAGGAATAGTTAAGCAGAGTATGATTTTATTACCTGGAACTTATTGTCAGTGTAGTGTAATGTTAAAGTCAGGACACTTGGATTCAAATATCAGCTCTAAAACTCATAGCTATATGACCCTGAGTAAATTAATTAACCTAGATTCTAGGAAATACTTTCTCTGGGAATGGGGTAGGGATACCTCAGTCATTCGCCCGAGGTCATGGTAGAGAGGAAATAGGCAACTACAAGGCCAGGTGTTTATTTTTCTTTGTTCTAGGGTATAGAAATGATTTAACCCCTCTGGGTCTCAGTATCTTATCTGTAAAATGAGGAGTTTGGACTAACGTATCTTTAATGTTATAGCTCTAACATTTATTAAACAAAGATTAAACACATTGATAGTTGTATTAATGCTTAAAGTTTTATTGCTATTAAATAAAGAAATCAATAGATGATTTTGATGTAACACTGAAATAATGATATTCTCAATGATTCCCAGAGCCTTTGAAAAAACATTATGTAGTTACAAATTCATAATGATTTTTCATCTGTAACACTAGAATTTTTGTTCACCTTGGGTATCCAGAAAGCTAAAATAAGTTTTAATTACTTTATAGTCAGCATTCTCTCCAAAACTTAATTCATGACACCCAATCTACTGTTCACTTTTACTGGTAGACAAATGATACACATTTGCTTTTTTTTAAATTTTTAATTCCAAATTCTCTCCCTCCCTCCCTTCCTCCCTTTAAAAAAGACAAGAAATTTGATATAGGCTATATATGTCTAGTTATATAAAACATATTTCCATATTAGCCATATTATGAAAGAAAACACAGACCAAAAAAAAACCCAAGAAAAATAAAGTTTTTTTTTCAACTATGCTTTGATCATTCTGGAGAGCAATTTGGAACTATGCCCAAAGGGCTATAAAACTATGCCTGCCTTTTGATCCAACAATACCACTTCTAGGTCTGTAACCCAAAAACACCCAAAAAAGGGAAAAGGGCCTATTTATTAAAAATATTTATAGCAGTTCTTTTTATGGTGGTTAAGAATTGGAAATCTAAGGGATGCTCATCATGGCTAAACAACCTGCAGTATATGATTGTGATGGAATATCATTGTGCTATAAGAAATGACAAGCAAGATGATTTCAGTAAAACCTGGAAAGATTTACACGAACTGATGCAAAGTGAAGTGAGCAGAGCCAGCAGAACCTCATGCACAGTAATACCAATATTGTATGATGAAGCATTGTGAATGACTTAGCTATTCTCAGCAATACAATGATCCAAGACAATCTCAAAGGACTAATGATAAAGCTTACTATTCGCTTCCAGAGAAAGAACTGATACTGTCTGAATAAAGAATGAAGCATATTATTTTTTATTTTCTTATTCTTTCTTATTAATTTGAGTCTTCTTGTACAAAATGACTAATGTGGAAACATTTTATATGATTGAACACGTATAACCTATATCTGCTTGCTTACCATCTCAAAGAGGGGGGAAGGGATAGAATTTGGAACTCAAAACTTTAAAAAAATAAGTGTTAAAATTGTTTTAACATGTAATTGGGAAAAAATAAAATGTAAAAAAAAAACCTGTGCTTTGATCTGCCTTCAAACTCCATCAATTCTTTCTCTGGAGACAGATAGCATTTTTCTTCATAAGTCCTTTGGAATTTTCCAGGATTTTCTGAAACCATCCTGCTTATCATTTCTTATAGCACAATAGTATTCCATCACAATCACATAACACAACTTGTTGAGCCATTCCCCAATTGATGGACATCCTCTCAATTTCCAATTCTTTGCCACTACAAAAAAAGTTTCCTTAAATATATTTATGCATATAGGTCCTTTTACTTTTTTAAATCTGTTTGGAATTGCTAGGTCAAAGTGTATGCATAGTTTTATAGCCCTTTTGGCATAGTTCCAAATTACTCTCCAGAATGGTTGGATCAGTTCACAACTCCACCAATAGTGCATTAGTATCCCAATATTTCCACATCCCCAATAGGTATAAGGTAATATGTCAGAGTTGTTTTAATTTGCATTTCTCCAATCTATAGAATAAACTTATTTCAAAGCAAAGGCATTTAATGAAATAGATGAGTAAGAAAAGTTACAACATAACTATGAACTAGGAGCTCATTTTTCCTACAAATTCTTCATATACCAAACATATGCTCAGTGGAAGAATGAGCATTCTTAAGGAACATATATGGGATATACATATGTAGGAAAATTATGTGGCTGGGAAATCCATCTGAAATAGTAAATATGAAGGGAATATGGGGTCAGGGTATATTCATGGAAGGGCACTTCATGCCTCCCAAACTGCAGAGTTGGCTACATCTTCTGTTGTCGTCGTCATGTTACAGTCTTCTGGGAATATTCTCTTTTGGAAGCCCCTTCCCTATTCCAGCTGATCTTCAGGTATCCAGATACCTCTAGAGCTACCTAATACTCTGCCCATCCACCATGGGGAAATACAAAGGTAAATTTGTCTCCTCAATGAGAGAGCCACAGCTTTTTGAACCAGTTCTTCCAGTCTCTTAATGGATGCTTGTTATAGTCTTCAGCTGAGATGCCATCTTCGAGGCCACCTGCTACTCTGTCCAAGTGTAGCAGCAAGCACCCTGGCACATCCAGGATGGTCCTCTAGCACAGGTTCTTTGATCTGCTTTTGAAGGAAAGATTGCTTTTAAAGGTGTTAACAATCTTGCTTTAATTACATTCACTAGTTCAGGGGAAAAGTCAGCACCCTGAACATGGAGAAAATAAAAGCAGAGAAATTAGCACAAAGATCAACAGACAGGGATCCAATCTGTCTGAACAAGGTAATGCAAGAACTTTCTCCCTTGACCCTGTCCCCTTTCAAAAGTGTTTGTTTTTGATTACCTCCACCCCCATCTGCCCTCCCTTCCATCATACCTCCTTTTTTTATCTTCTTCTTCCTCCTTTTTTCCTGTGGGGTAAGTTACCCAATTGAGTATGCATGGTATTCCCTCCTCAGGTCAAATCTGATGAGAGCAAGATTCACTCACTCCCCCTCACGTGACTTCTCTTCCCTTCCTACAGAACTGCTTTTTCTTGCCACTTTTATGTGAAATAATTTACCCCATTCTATCTCTCCCTATCTCCCTCTCTCAATATATTCCTCTATCATCCTTTAATTCGATTTTGTTTCTTTTAGATATCTTCCCTTCATCTTCAACTCACCCTGTGGGCCCCCCCCCCCCTCTCTCTCTCTCTCTCTCTATATATATATATATATATATAGATACATACATATACATACACATTCACATATACATACACACACACACACACACACACACATATATATATATGTATATATATATATATATATATATATATATATATATATATATATATATATGAATATTCCCTTCAGCTACCCTAATACTGAGATGTCATGAATCTCACACATCATCTTTCCATGTAGGAATGTAAACAAAACAGTTCAACTTTAATAAGTCCCTTGCAATTTCTTTTTCTTGATTACCTTTTCATGGTTCTCTTGATTCTTGTCTTTGAAATTCAGATTTTCTATTCAGCTCTGATCTTTTCACTGAGAAAGCTTGAAAGTCCTCTATTTTGTTGAAAATTCATATTTTGCCTTGGAGCATGATACTCAGTTTTGCTGGGTAGGTAATTCTTGGTTTTAATCCTAGCTCCATTGACCTCCGGAATATTGTATTCCAAGCCCTTTGATCTCTTAATGTAGAAGCTGCTAGATCTTGGATTATTCTGATTGTGTTTCCACAGTACTCAAATTGTTTCTTTCTGGCTGCTTGCAGTATTTTCTCCTTGATCTGGGAGCTCTGGAATTTGGCGACAATATTCCTAGGAGATTTCTTTTTGGGATCTATTTGAGGAGGTGATCCGTGGATTCTTTCAATTTCTATTTTGCCCTCTGGCTCTAGAATATCAGGGCAGTTCTCCTTGATAATTTCTTGAAAGATGATATCTAGGCTCTTTTTTTTGATCATGGCTTTCAGGTGGTCCAATAATTTTTAAATTATCTTTCCTGGATCTATTTTCCAGGTCAGTGGTTTTTCCAATGAGGTATTTTACATTGTCTTCCATTATTTCATTCCTTTGGTTCTGTTTTATAATATCTTGATTTCTCATCAAGTCACTAGCTTTCACTTGTTCCAATCTAATTTTTAAGGTAGTATTTTCTTCAGTGGTCTTTTGGACCTCCTTTTCCATTTGGCTAATTCTGCCTTTCAAGGCATTCTTCTCCTCATTGGCTTTTTGGAGCTCTTTTGCCATTTGAGTTAGTCTATTTTTTAAAGTGTTGTTTTCTTCTTTGTATTTTTCAGCATTCTTTTGGGTCTCCTTTAGCAAGTAATTGACTTATTTGTCATGGTTTTCTCGCATCATTCTCATTTCTCTTCCCAATTTTTCCTCTACTTCTCTAACTTGCTTTTCCAAATCCTTTTTGAGCTCTTCCATGGCCTGAGACCAGTTCATGTTTTTCTTGGAGGCTTTTGTTTTAAGCTCTTTGACTTTGTTGATGTCTTCTGGCTGTATGTTTTGGTCTTCTTTGTCACCAAAGAAAGATTCCAAAGTCTGAGACTGAATCTGGGTGCATTTTCGCTGCCTGGTCATATTCCCAACCAACTAACTTGACCCTTGAGTTTTTTAGTGGGGTATGACTGCTTGTAGACTAAAGAGTTCTATGTTCTATACTTGGGAGGATGCACCAGCTGTGCCACACCAGCACTCCTCTTTCCCCAAAAACCCCTAACCCAGACTGAACTTAGATCTTCAGCAGGCTGTGCACTACTGCTCTGATCTTCCACTTAATTCCTCCCACCAGGTGGGTCTGGGGCCGGAAGCAACTGCAGCTGTAGTTCTGTAGCTGCCCCACCTCCACTGCCCCCGGGGCGGTAGCTGAACTGCGAACTCCTTCCACTCCCGCAGCTTTTCCCACTAACCTTCTCTGTTGTCTTTGGTGTTTGTGGTTTGAGAAGTCTGGTAACTGCTGCAGCTCACTGATTCAGGGTGCTAGGGCATGCTCCACCTGGCTCCTGGTGTAGCTGGTCCGTGCCTCCCATGCTGGGCTCTGCTCTGCTCCACTCCCAGCTTCGTGCGGGATAGACCTCACCCAGAGACCATCCGGGCTGTCCTGGGCTGGAGCCCTGCTTACCTCTGCTCTTCTGTGGGCTCTGTAGTTCTAGAACTGGTTCAGAGCCATTTCCCATAGGTTTTTGGAGGGACTTGGCGGGGAGCTCATGCCAGTCCCTGCCTTTCAGCCGCCATCTTGGCTCCACCTCCCCCAAACATTTTCATTCTCCATGAACCCATTTTGACTTTATTTTGGTATATAGTATAAGATATTGGTCTATGCCCAGTTTCTGCTATACCATTTCTCAATTTTCCAAGCAGTTTTTGTGCAAGTGAATTCTTAGCCCAGAAGCTAGATTCTTTGGATTTATCAAAGAGTAGATTTCTATAGTCATTGTCTACTGCATCTTGTGTACCTAACCCATTTCACTGATCACCACTCTGTTTACAAGTAGTTTTGATGACTGCTGGTTTATAGTACACTTTAATATCTGGTATGGCTAGACCACCTTCCCTAGCATTTCTTTTCATTAATTCCCTAGGTATTCTGGACCTCTTGTTCTTCCAGATGAATTTTGTTGTTATTTTATACAGCTCTGTAAAATAATTTTTGGTAGTTTGATGGTATGGCACTGAATAAATAAATTAATTTAGGCAAAATTGTCATTTTAAGAAAATAGTTTGGCCTAACCATGAGCAACTGATGTTTTTCTATTTATTTAGATCTGACTTTATTTGTGTGAAAAGTGTTTCATAATTATGTTCACATAGGCCCTGGCTTTGTCTTGGCAGGTAGACTCCCAGATATTTTATAGTGCCTACAGTAACTTTAAGTGGAATTTCTCTTTCTATCTCTTGCTGTTGTGCTTTGTTAGTAATATATAGGAATGCTGATGATTTATGTAGGCTTATTTTATATCTTGCAACTTTGCTAAAATTTTTTATTATTTCAAGTAGCTTTTTAGTTGACTCTCTAGGATTCTCTAAGTAGATCATCATATCATTTGCAAAGAATGATAACTTAGTTTCTTCTTTGCCTATTCAAATTCCTTCAATTTCTTTTTCTTCTCTTATTGCTAAAGCTAACATTTCTAGTACCAAATTGAATAGAAGGGGTGATAATGGAATCCTTGTTTCACCCCTGATCTTATTGGGAATGCATCCAGCTTATCCCCATTACATATAATGCTTGCTAATGGTTTTAGTTAGATGCTACTTATGATTTTAAGGAAGACTCCATTACTATGCTTTCTAGTGTTTTTAATAGAAATGGGTGTTATATTTTGTCAAAAGCTTTTGCTGCATCTATTGAGATAATCACATGGTTTTTGCTAGTTTTGTTGTTGATATGATCAATTATGCTGATAGTTTTCCTAATATTGAACCAGCCTGGCATTGCTGGAATAAATCCTCCTGGTCATAGTGTATTGTTCTCATGATAAGTTGCTGCCATCTTTTTGCTAATATTTTATTTAAAAAGTTTTGCATCAATATTCATTAGGGAAATTGGTCTATAGTTTTCTTTCTCTGTTTTGACTCTTCCTGGTTTAGGCATTAGTACTATGTCTGTGTCATAAAAAGAATTTGGTAGGACTCCTTATTCACCTATTTTCCCAAATAGTCTGTAAAGAATGGGAATTAATTGTTCTTTAAATGTTTAATAGAATTCACATGTAAAACCATCTGGCCCTGGAGATTTTTCCCTAGGGAGTTCATTGATGGCTTGCTCAATTTCTTTTTCTGAAATGGGGTTATTTAGGTATTTTACTTCTTCTTTTAACCTTGGCAATTCATATTTTTGTAAATATTCATCCATTTCCATCAGGTTGTCACGTTTATGGGCATACAATTGGGCAAAATAATTCCTAATTATTGTTTTAGTTTTCTCTTCATGGGAGGTGAATTCACCCTTTTCATTTTTGATACTGGTAATTTGGTTTTCTTCTTTCTTTTTTTAAATCAAATTGATCAAAGGTTAATTGATTTTATCATTTTTTTTCATAAAACCAGCTCTTAGTTTTATTTATTAGTTCAATAGTTTTCTTGATTTCAATTTTATTGGGTTTTTCAATATCTTGTTTTTCAGTATTTCTAATTTGCTATTTAATTGAGGATTTTCAACTTGTCCTTTTTCTAGCATTTTCAGCTGCATGCCCAATTCATTGATCTCTTTTTTTATCTATGTTATTCATGTAAGTATGTAGGGATATAAAACTTCCCCCAAGAATTGCATTTGCTGAATCTCACAAGTTTTGGTATGTTGTCTCATTATTGTCATTCTCTTGAATGAAGTTATTAATTATTTCTATGATTTGTTCTTTGATCCACTCATTCTTTAAGATTAGATTATTTAATTTACAATTAATTTTTAGTTTATCTTTCCATGGTCCTTTAATACAAATAAGTTTAATTACATCATGATCTGAAAAGAATGAATTGACTATTTCTGTCTTTCTCCACTGGACTGAGAGGTTTTTATGGCCTAGTACATGGTCAATTTTTGAGTATGTGCCATGTACTGCTGAGCAAAAGGTGTATTCCTTTTTATCGCCATTCAGTTTCTCCAGAGGTCTATCATATATGCCTTTTCTAAAATTCTATTCACCTCCTTAACTTCTTTTGTGTTTATTTTGAGGTTAGGTTTATCAAGTTCAGAGAGGGGGAGGTTGAGGTCCCTCACTATTATAGTTTTGCTGTCTATTTCTTCCTGTTACTCCCTTAACTTCTCCTTTAAGAATTTGTATACTATACCACTTGCTGCATATATGTTAAATAATGATATTGCTTCATTGTCTATAGTGCCTTTTGGCAGGATATAGTGTCCTTCCTTTTCTCTTTTAATTAGATTTATCTTTGCTTTTGCTTTGTCTGAGATTAGGATTGCCATCCCTGGTTTTTTTTTTTTACTTTAGCTGAAGCGTAATATATTCTACTCCAGCCTTTTACCTTTACCCTGTTTCAAATGTGTTTCTTGTAAACAATATATTGTAGGATTATGGTTTTTATTCCATTCTGCTATCTGCCTCCATTTTATGGGAGAGTTCATCCCATTCACATTCATAGTTATGATTACTATCTATGTTTTTTCTCCATCCTATTTCCCCCTCCCCGTTTATGCTTTTATTTCTCCCTTCTCCATTCCACTTCTCAAAAGAGTTTTGTTTTTGACCTCCATCTTCCTTAATTTTCCCTCCCTAATGACACTCCTCCCTTATCTTACCCTTTTCCCCTTGCTACTTCTTCCCTCCATTCTATCCATGCCCACTCTTTTCTTTCCCCTTTCACCTCCTAGTGCTTGTAGGACAAGTTTGATTTCTATCCTTAGAGTATGTTTTTTCCCTCCTTGAACCAACTATGATGAGACACTGCTTTTCTCCCTCCCTTTTCCCCTCTAGGTTTTTGTGCTTTTTCATGTGACATAATTTACCCTTTTCTACCTCCTCCTTACATCTTTTCCCAGAACAATCCCTTTGCACCCCTTAATTATGTTTTTATCATCACATCAGTTTCTTTGTACTGACACCCTCAGTCTATGTATATCCATTTCAATTGTCATAATAACTGTACAATTCTCAAGATTGACATATATACATATACATACATACATATACATATATATATATATATATAACATACATAAATCAATATAATCCTTTATAAGGATGTAAACATTTTTCCCTTATTGAATAACATAGTTCTGTTTTTTCCCCTATTTACCTTTTTATGTCTCTTTTGAGTTTTGAATTTGAAGATCAAATTTTCCATTGAACTCTGGCCTTTTCATCAGGAACATCTGGAATTCCCTTATTTCATTGAATGTCCATCTCTTTGCCTGAAAAATTATGCTCAATTTTGCTGAGTAGTTGATCCTTGGTTGTAGTCCAAGCCCCTTTGCCTTTTGGAATATCATATTCCAATTTCTCCTGTCATTTAATGTAAAAGCTGAGGGATCCTGTGTGATCCTGGCTGTAGTTCAGTGATATTTGAATTGTTTCTTTCTGGCTGCTTGCAGTATTTTCTCCTTGACCTGATAATTCTGGAATTTGGCTACAATATTCCTTGGAGTTTTCAATTTGGGATCTCTTTCAGGGGGTGATTGGTGGATTCTTTCAATGACTATTTTACCATCTGGTTCTAGGGCCTCAGGAAAGTTATCCTCGCTGGTTTCTTGGAAGATACTGTTCAGGTTCTTTTTTTTTTTTTTCATCATGGCTTTCTGGTAGACCAATAATTCTTAGATTATCTCTCTTGGATCTAATTTCCAGGTCAGTTGTTTTTCCAATCAGATATTTCACATTTTCTTCTATTTTTTCGTTCTTTAGATTTTGTTTGACTGATTCTCAGGGTCTCACTGTATTGGTGATCAAGATGGGCTCTTAGCACTTTTTCAACCAAGTGCCCTTGAAGAGTTTGGCCTTTATCTCTTTGATTGAATTAGGTAACTAAGGTGGGGCTCCAAGTGGGGCCCATGAAGAGAGGTCTGATTATGTCTTCCCTCCCAATTATGCCCCAAACCCCCAGCTATTAGGTGCTAAGCCAATGTTGGAGTGAAGCCCTCAGGGTCCTAGAGGGAGGTGCTAAGACCAGGGCCAATAGTCAGAGCTTAAGTTCTGGTTTCTCAGATGACATTTGATGATGGCTAAAGAGTGCATAAAAAGGGAAGACAGAGTTATTTGCTCAGGGCTCTCCCTCCAGCTTGTAAACCCAGATGTTTGGACTTTGTTAAACTCTGGCAAATATGAATTGAGATTTGAATCAGACAAGGTCTGTTTGTTGATGTTTGTAATTTGTTTGTATTTGCTCTGAAGTTCAGGGTGCTGGCTTTTCTCCTTGAACTGAGTGAATGATATTTGTATGTTGGATTAAAGTAAGATTGTTAACCCCTTAATGTTGCTTTCCTTAGTAAAGCAGATCAAAAGAACCTGGGCTTTCAGTGTTCTGTGAGTTGGTTGTTGTTGGTTTTACACCCCCACAGCAGCTGCTAGTCAAATTGTTGGAACACTCATAGAGTCATTAACTTCTACTTGCCCAAATTAACACATTGTTTTCTTCATTTAGCTCTGTATCTCCTTTTCCATTTGATTAATTTTACTTTTTAAGGAGTTATTCTCTCCAATTATATTCTGAACCTCCTTAACTATTTCTACAGTTTTACTTTTTAAAGATTTGTTCTCTTCTTTTACTTCTTTAATTTGGTTTTTAAAATTCTCTTTGAGCCCTTCCAGGAACCCTTTTGAGGTTTCAGATGTGGCTATAGTGTCAATGCTGTTTTCTTCTGAATTAGTATTTTGATCTTCCCTGTCTCTATAATAGGAATCAATAGTCTTTGGTTTTCTAGTGTGTTTTTTCATGTTGTTTGTTTTTTTTCCCTGGTTTCTAAAGTGGATCTCTCCTTCTGGGGCTCAGAGGCCCCTGTCCCAAGCTTCTTCTGCTGGGAACTATGGGCCAGCTCACTGGCTTTCTGTGCTGTGGCCTCTGGTTTTGTGAGGTTTGGGGGAGGGGTGGTCTGGCTGCTGGAAGTCTCCTCTTCCTCTAGGGCTACACTACAGCTTGGGTGGTCTCAGCAGTTATCTGTGCTAGTGTCTTCTACTTCCCCTGGCTGTGCGAAGGCATGTCTGGGGTCCTGGTGTTGACGTTTGCTGGCTCTACCCCCCTGCGGCTCAGGAACTCCCACTGTTCTGCTGAGTTGGGGCCTGCTGGGACACCTCTCTTCCTGCACTGGTCTCCTTCCTTCCCCACAAGAAGGGCCCTTTCCCCAACTTCTCTTGCTACAATGCTACTGAAGCCCCACTTCTGGCTCCTCTATTTCAGGGTTTCTCCCGAGGGAGTATTATCTGGGTGAGGAAGGGAAGAATGAGAGCCATTTTATCTGGTCATCACAGCTACTGGAAGTTCAAGAGTGTGAGTTTCAAACCTTTAGACTGTGGGCTAGAGGCCTCAGGAGTAGCTGCTCCCACTGCCATAGGCTCTGTGCTGGTGCTTCCCGTAGTTCTGACAAACTCCCATCTTGGGCTGAGAGGCCTGGGGTTTGCCACTATAGCCTGTACTTTAGCCCTGGGTCTGTTCCTGCTCTCATGTTTTGTGTGCCCAGCACTCTCTCAGCCCAGTGCACTGGATGGGTTCCTTTGTTGCTCCTATTCTGGTGCGGTCTGTTACCATTCTGTGAGCCTGGTACTCCTGTCCCATTCAGTCTGCTAGTGGCTTCTAACTCTCTCAAATCTGCTCAGATTCACTTTTTTAGAGATATCTGACAGAATTTGTGAGAGAGTTCTGGTAAGATGCTGTTTTCATGTGGCCATCTTGGCTCTGCCCTGCCCCCATCCCCAGCAGTTATTAACAAATGGCTACTCAGAGTGGTGACCAGGGAATCAAAAGATCCTTCTCATAAACAAACCTCTCAAAGCAAATTACCAACCTCAGAGACTATATACCCTTTTGGCTAATACCCTTTAGGCTCAGAGCTAGAAGGCATCATTACCTTTGTGATTCAGTGCCTAATTAGCTTAGTATCAAAAGCTGTGAAAGCCTTCCTGCAAGTCTTCCCTTAAGCAAGCTTCCACTTTAAGCAAGTTCCTCCTCCAGTGGGGTCTAGATGACTCAAATATCACATATGTGAGGTGAACACATGTGGTCACATTAGCCTATTAATGGACAGGGGAGATTTCCTATTCCATTAACATTATACCACCATATAGTGGGGATTACTATGGTTAGCTAGCAAGTCTCTCCCTGAAAGGGAAGAACTATGGCTATTTCATCTGTTGGCTATGGACCACTTCCCCTCAATCAGGCCATATCAGAAGGTAACACACATCCAGAACTAAGACATAATCTTCTATTTAGAACTTCTGAAATATGGGAATTTTATTTATATGCATGAGAAAAATAACTTCACACATAATCATGCAATTTGTCATTGCTTTGCTAGAATTTTTCAGTAACTTCCTATTTCCTTTCACATGAAATCGACATTTGCTCTTCTCCCAGTGCTCTCTCAGCTTCCATTATCCCAGATCTGTCTAAAATGTCTCCACTGATTGCTCTAGTTGGAGTGGGTTTCTTACTTCTCTCTACAAACTTCTTGCCTTTTCCCATTTCCATGTCTTTTGCCATTATATTATTCATATCTGGAATCCTTTCTCAATTAATCGACAGGCTTTTATTTAGCACCTCTTGTGGGCCAGGCACAATGCCAAGTTCAGGGGAAAGAAAGACAAAAATGAAACAGTCTCTGCTTTGAAGGAACTTACATTCTATTAGAGACAACATGTAGATATATTAGTATATATGGTATGTAGATATAAATATGAGATATGTTTAGGAAGGAAGGTATTAGTATCTCTAGGTGCTAAAGAAAGATCAGGAAAAGGCTTTTTTAGTAGGGAAGGCATTAGTATATTTGGGGTAGAGGGGGAGATCAGGAAAAAGTTTCATGTCAAAAATGGTGTTTGAGCTGAGTCTTGAAGGAAACTAGGTAAGAATTGAATGCATTGTAGGCATGGGGTGGTAACAGCCAAAGCAAAGACATAGAGATGAGAGGTGGTAGTTGTTTGACGGTTAGTGAAAAACAATAAGCTACTTTGAAGTGTAGCCTCTAGAGATTGAAAATTGGGAAATATATGAAATAATCATCATAAACTGAATTGAGGTCTAGGACAAAGACTCAGCTCCTGAATCAAGAAGAAGTGACCAAATAATAAGGCTGATATTATAAGAACCTTGACCTTTATTCTAAAGCACTTGGTACTTAGGGCAAGAATTTCTTAAGGAGAAGATGAGAAACCTCAATAGTTAAGATTCTGAGGGCTGAATACTAGGGAGGTTTATTGCCAGCCTTATGACAACGATTTTCTGCCTAATAAATAATTTTTTTTTGGAAAAAGCTCACACATGCATTTCATTGAAAGCATGTTTATATCCACTTTTCCTTCAAGAGACAGTCGAGTATTTCAGCTGAGTCAATAGCTCAAGACTGTTCTGCTTGACAGAACAGCGATTGTTGTGTCAGAGTATGACAAAGGTTGCATTTTCAGCAGAGTGGCAGTCCTGCAAAGACTACATTGCTTCAGAGTCACACTCTAGCAGACATTATATCTATTTCATAATCTGCCTCCCCCCACACACTCTGTGATCCAGTGACACTGGCCTCCTGGCTCCTCCTTGGACAAGACACTTCATTTCCCATCTCCAGGCTGCCAGCTCTGTCTGGAATGCTCTCTCTCTTCATCTCTGCCTTGTGGATTCCCTGGATTTCCTCAAGTCCCAGATAAAATCCCACCTCCTACAAGAAGCATTTCTTGATCTCCCTTAATTTCAGTGCCTTCTCCCTCTTCATTCAACTTTGCAGCATCACATATTTACATGTATGAGTTTCTCCTGTAATTGTGGATCTGGAACAGTTTGTTGTGGGGCTATCTTCCTGGTCACACATATTCCCTACAGTCATCCCCCCCCCCATCTCTCTCTCTAAGTACACACACATACACGCGTATGTATATATGTATGTGGAATGTTAATGGAATAGGAAGATCTTCCCTGTCCATTAATAAGGCCTATGTGACCAAGAGTATTCAATCATAGATGCCTTGCTGCCTTAAGCTTTGAACTCCAGCTCACACCTATAGTACATCTTCAGTCACATAGAGCCCATTGGGGAGGAACTTGATTAAAGGGGAAGCTTGCTTATGCGGAGGCTTGCTTGTAGAAAGGCTTTCACACCTTTTGGTAATTAGGCACCAAAGCACTTGTGATGCCTTCTGGCTATATATATATATATTCTGAGGTTAGTATTTTGCTTTGGGGCTCACTCTTGTGAAGAATGTTCCTGTGATTTAGCCAGACAGGACACTGAGTAGCCACTTATTAAGAGCCCCCTGGCTACCAAAATGTTGATAGTACTTCCCCCATATGGATATATGTAGGTGGTTGTATTACCTTGTTCAGACAGATTGGAGCCCTGTCTGTTGATCTTTGTGCTAATTTGTCTGCTTGTACTTTCTCCACATTCAGGGTGCTGACTTTTCCCCTGAACTAGTGAATATAATTAAGGTAATATAGTCGATCCCTTTAAAAGCTATCTTTCCTTTAAAAGCAGATCAAAGAACCTGTGCTAGCAGGCCATCCTGGGTGTGCTAGGGAACCTGCTGTTACAGTATGTATATATGTATATATCTGTATTTTACATATGTCTGCTTTCCCCACAGATGCTGCATGTATTTGTAGGACAGTGGGTTTGGGAGGGAAATATTTGCTGCTATAAAATGCTTTGTTACTAGTTTTCTTACTTTGCAGCTTTATTAAATGCCTTTGCTTTGAGCTAATTTCATCATCTAGCTATCAAAGTGTTTATACACATAGTAGGGGCTTGGAAACAGTGATTTTTTTTGGCAGGGAGGATCAATGAACAGAGTGGTAGACCCACTTTCTAAGTTGTGGGGTGCCCCAAGGCATTATGGAGCATGGTTTGCACTGATGTTTCATCATTTATCCACTGGAGCCAGGCATTAGGGGAAGATTCAGGAATTTTGAACTCAGGATTCATGGGACATGAAGTGAACTTGAGCTCTGGTGGACTTAGGAGAAGACAGAAACACTCATGGCTGGTCCTTTTCTCAGTACTGGCAGAGACTGCCAAATTTTTCTCATTTTAGCTAGCTCATCACTTTGTAAATGAGGGTGAGTGGACACTGCTTGTACTAAGCAATACTGTCATGTTCCTATGTCTTTGACCTTGGCACCTCTCTCCTACTGTACCCTGTCTCATCACTTCCTATTGCCTACTTCCTCTTTTGCTCTCCCACTTGTCTAGTCTCACTACTCCATGAAGGGAGAGGAGCAGGGAGGAAAGAGAAGATAAAACAAGAGAGGGAGCTATACTTGGTTTCTTCCGCTGTAAAATGTGTGAGTTGGACAAAATGCTTCTCTCCAGCTCTAAGTATATTAGCTGCCACATTCAGTTTTCTTGAGATTCTCCAACTCTAGTTACTTTTGCCAAAAAGCCTTACTGACTAATGACAACTTCTACTTTGTGTTTTCTTAATCATCCAATTAATTCTTATTGAAGAAAGACTGAAATTAAATGAATAACAAACTATCTTGTTTTATTTAAATATCCTTTAAGATCCTGTCTCATCTAAGAAATTTACCCAGATAAGGAAGGTTGAATTAGATTCTAAAACATCTATGAGAACTAGTTCATCTTCCTGTGAAAGGAAACTTAAAAAAGAGAAAACAAAAGGTCATACAGGGAAGGATAAAAGGAAAAGGGAAAAATTGCCTTGCCTTTAATTATAAAATGTGACGGTTGATAAATACTATATATTCCTTCCTTCCTTCCTTCGTTCCTTCCTTCCTTCCTTCGTTTCTTTCTTTCTTTCTTTGTTTCTTTCTTTCTTTCTTCCTTTCTTTCTTCCTCCCTCCCCTCACCTCAGTCAACTTAGCCAAGAAAGTTCTCTCATTTAGAACTCAAGTGATCCATCAACCTCGTTCTCCCTGATAGCAAGAATTACAAGATTTTGTCATGACACCCATCAATGGTATTTCTTAGAAGTGTAATTCCCAACACACTAAAATTCAAGTAAATATTGTTATTCAAAATTTTTATAATTTTATGACAAAACTTGAGCTAATTGGGGGTGCTGCAAATCCTGGATTGTAAATTAATGTCCTCAAATTCTCAATATGTGGCTAGATAGCATCAATAGCCCCTGGCTTATTCCAGATATGGGGATGAAGAAGAAAACAGAAAGGAAAGAAAGAAGGGCTGAAGACAAAGTCTGCCTACTTCACATTTTTGCCTGGTCACCTCTGGATGTAACATATGCCTTTAGTAGCTTTGGTTTCTGGAAATTCTCTTGCCAGGGCTCATGACTCCATGGGTAGCTCCAGCTCTATGAGGCCCCAAAACAGGAGTGTACCAGTAAATGTTTACCAATTCTTTCTTTAAAACAATACACCTTCAAGCATAATTTGCATTATTATTTTCTCCCTCACTTTCTTAAGTCTAGACAATCAAGAAAACAATAAATTAAGCCCTTTTTAATAATGTTTGCTGATTTCTGCAAGTATAAATACTGACACTGAAAATTTAACAGTCATGTCTCCCAAGTTGGTATGAGCTGGCTCTAGTATCCTTCTACTCCAAGACCACCTAGGAGGCAGTTCCCTGAAGCAGGAAAGGAAGGAAGGACAGAAGGAAGGAAGGAAGAAAGGAAGGAAGGAAGAAAGGAAGGAAGGAAGGAAGGAAAGAAGAAAGGAAGGAGTGAACAGAGTATTGTAATCAGACTCAGGAAGCCTTGATTTTAAATCCTCTTTTTGATGCTTGTTATCGGTGTGGCCTTGGACAGGTCACTTAGCTGTCTTATTGGGCCTCTTGGCTTCCACATCTGTAATATGATGGCATTGGATATAATGACCTCTAAGGTTCCTTCCAACTCTAAAATTTATGGTTCTAGATTGCTTCTTCTGTGCAAATCATTTTTGATTATATATCACAGTTTCCCATTTCTAACAATCATGTCTTCATTGCCCTTGTATTACCTATAGTGCAGGTTTTTGGAGGTTGTAGTATTCCATGATTTGCAGACATACAGAACAGGCAGATCAGAACCATTTGTTCCAAATGGCCATGAAAGCACCTGAAGCATGTGCTATGGAGCACCTAGACCTCGCTCAGACATTGAAGAAGCCAAGGTTATCCATACATCCCCAGCCATTGCCAGTCATCTTGACTTATGCCTTGCCACTTGACTTAAATAGCTCTGGAAGAGAGAGTGAGGTCGATGACTTTGGGTAACTCTGCCTCACTTAAATACAATTCATGTGCAAGTGAAGACGTCACCTGTAATGTCATTGGTCCTCTTCAAGCATGAAGGACAAACAGCAAACATATGACATTAGTGAAAGAATAATGGTGTTAAAGATGGAAGGGGAAAAGCATTTATTAAGTACCTACTACTATGTGTCAGTTTGCTGAAGCCTTTGCAAATATTATTTCCTTTGGTCTTCATGACAACCCTCAATAGTAGATGCTATTATTATCCTCATTTTATAGATGAGGGAACTCAGACAGATGTTAGAGAACTGGCCCAGGATCACAGAGGTAGTGAGTACCTAAAGCCAGATTTGAACTCAGGTCTTTCTGAGTCCAGTCCCAGAGCTCTATCCACAGAACCACTTAGCTGTCTCTACATGAGTTTAGTGTGTATGTGTGTGTGTGTGTGTGTGTGTGTGTGTGTGTGTGTGTGTGTAAGCCTCTTGTCACCATTGCTAGAGCTGTGCTATTTCCTGAATACCACCTCACTGAGTCCTTTTTTCCTGGACATGTTAATAAATAGTGGGCCCATCTCATTACCTGTCTTCATTAATTGACCAAGATATTTTGGATCATCAATCTAGAATTATAACATAGCTTAGAGGTCCATGAGTCCAACCTCTTCATTTTGTATTTCAATAGACTGAACCCAAGAAAGGTTAAGTGATTTACCCAGGGTCATACAGCTGGTTGAGGTAGTATTTGAACTCAAGTCTTGGCATATTTTTTTTGGAGAGGAACATGCTAATGAAGAAATATGTTCTGCATGACTTCAATTCTATAATGAATATTCTATTTCTTGTCTTCTCAATGGGTGGGGGTAGGGGCAGATGGAGGGAAAGAACTGGAAAATGAAAAGAAAAAAGAAAAGAAAAAAAGAAAGAAAATCACTACAGCAGGATTTTATATTCTCTGTGGCTTTCAATTAATTGCATAACTTTGAAAATATATCTTCCAATAGTTTATGAAAGACTTCCTGTTCTCTCCTCATATTTTCATCATATATACTCTTCATATCATTATTATTCTCATAACCATTTTTGAGACAAAACAGTTGGCCCATTGAGTCTGTATTTATTGATGTCTTCTTGATTGCCTGAGGGAGTGGGGCAGATGGGTGTACTATTACTCTCTATTTCCCCCTAATCATAAAGTGTCTTCCCCTCTTTCAAACAGCTTAGAAATTAATGCTTTGGAGCTTCCAAACTTGTGACACCCCTGCATAGATTTCTTCTATGAGTACTAGGTCTTCTCCCATGGCATCATTTCTACTTCCTCGTATAGCAGATTAGGAACTGAGCTGAGTGCAAATGCAGTGTTCCCTCTCTTCAATGATGTAAATAGTTTGTTACAGGAATGGTGACAAATCTGTTCCAGTTTTCACCTGTTTGTTATGTTCCACCATTTTCATCTATTAATGTTCCTGATGTGATTGAGTTGAGTTTTATGAAGACTTTTTTTTTTCCAGTAGGTTATTGGTTGTTTAAATAGGGAAGAAGTAGCTGTAGTAGTATGACATAAGATATACATTCTGAGGTAGTGACTTAGAGAATTGACTACTTCCTCTTTCCTGGGAGTGATGGCATCAGGCTTCAACACATAGCCATAGTGCCCTCTACTGCCACACATCCAGACCTATACTACTCCAGAGACTGAGTAGGCCAGATACTGTCCTTTCAGGGTTGAGTGCCCAAGTGTCTCATAAATATCAATACTTATACTGATTAGATTTATATTAGTAATGATAGGATATATAAACAAAGGTAAAAAAGTTGAAGGAAGTATAGAAATAATAATGATGGGAGTGATAAAAAAATACCTTACATCTATAGGTCCCTTTTCTTTCTACCCACTTCCATACACACAATTTCACTTATCATTCCAACAGTCCTAAGAAGTGAAAGGATAATTTCTTCCCATCTCCATTTTATAGATGAGAAAATTAAGATTAAGTTTACGTAACTTTAATCTGTGACACAGCAGGTAAATAACACAGTTGGTACCTAAACTCAGGTCTTTTAGCTCAAAATTTTGTTCTGGAAACCTCCCGACAGAGCCAGTAAAATGACTCAGAAATTTGGTTAGTCTATTCAGACTCTACTTCTCCAATAAAAGTAATTTACAAAATGGCTTGCATAACCATTACATGCAGAAAGTAGTCAAGAAGGTATGAGGTAAATGTGTGATAGTCCTTCACATCGATGAGTGTGTAGTCTAACTGGGGAAAAAGGACATTTATCAAGAATCATATAAATACATGAAGGTGAGTCTCACAGGAAACATAGATAGAAGGGAACTGATAGATTATCTAGCCCACTCTCTGTCCATGCTTCTGGACTGTACCTAAGTTACCCTGGAGGAAACTGGTGTCTGTATTCCTTTTAACTGAATGGTGTGGTATGTGAATGTATTCCTTTTGTGGGGAGGGGGCATGTTTTTTTATGTGTTTTTTTCCATGTGTATTCCTCTTACCTGAATGGATGGTATGATCCCTCTAGGGGTATACAAAGTCAAACAACATATCAAAATTGGGTAGGCTCAATTTGGGAAGGCATCCTTGAAGAAAGGAGCTCTGGTTGTGGTTTTGAAGGAAGAGAAGAACAGGAATTAGTAGAGAAAAATGGGGTAAATGCCACCAGAAGGTTCAGACCTGGAAAAAAGGATTGAGTGTTTGAGGATATTCCTTTGGTTGGGGGGAGGGGATGTTTTTTGTTTTGTTTTGTTTTTACATGTTTTTTTTTCCATGTGTATTCCTCTTACCTGAATGGACGGTGTGATCCTGCTAGGGGTATACAAAGTCAAGCAACATATCAAAATTGGCTGAGCTGAATTTGGGAAGGCCTTCTTGAAGAAAGGAGTTCTGGTTATGGTTTTGAAGGAGTAGAAGAACAGGAACTGGTAGAGAAAAATGGGGTAAATGCCAACAGAAGGTTCAGACCTGGAAAGAAGCAATGAGTATTTGAGGATACATCAAAAAGACAGATTTGAAATACTGATTGGTCTTCAAAGTCTACTGCCCATTTACAAAATGTTTTCCTGAAACCTGGAGCATCAGTAGCCTGAATCAATCAACCAGTCAACAATCATCTTTTAAATGGCATTGTACTCCGTGATGGAAATAACAAAGAAAGGTAAAAATAGGGACTTGTGTTCTAATGGGGAAACAATCTATATTATATGTATATACACACAAAAAAACACAGAATATATATGTATATATATACACATGCAAAAGAATACAGAATATATATGTATATATATACACATGCAAAAGAATACATATGCATATAAACATATATACACACAAGAATATTTATATACACAAAAATACAAGATATAGTTATTATTGACTATTATTACGTGCTATAGTCATTTATTTTGATATAAAGCATTTGATTCAGCAAAGAAAAATTCAGATTCCCAAGACTATTTCAAGATGATCCAACATTCCTTAACAGTTGTCACCAGGAGGAGAATGTTTAAAGATCTTCTGATTATCCTTCAAGACATAAAAACACTACGACACAAGCTCAGTAAAGAGGATTGCCCCGTCAAAGAGAATGTCCTGTACAACATCAGAGTTAAAGAGTTTTCCTAAAGTTTTCCTCAAGCCTTCCAGGTGCTCTTGTTTGCCAATGACAATGCTATAGAACCTTCACACCTTTATACCTCAATAGATAGGAGATAATCATAGAAAGTGAAGATGTCCATCAATCAATAATTACTTAGCACCTATTAGATGACAAAGACACTTAAATTCTCAATGCTCTAGGCAACTCTCTAAGGCCATATGTTTCAGCAAAGGTACCAAATTGCATGGTAGGGGGAGTTCCTTTTGCCAGTGAAACGACAGGGGCATGCCCTATCCCCCATCCTGTATGTCAAGTAACGTGCTCAGCATTGGGGATATCATTGGAAAGGATTTTTTTTAATATTTCAGGCATAGTTTTTCTTGCTTGAAGCCTGAATTCCTTAGGCTTCTTTACCCTCCATCCCTTTTGGATCTATAGTCCTGAGGTGACCTAGTACAGCTAAGGTCTTTCCTTCTTTCTTCAGCATTAGTGAGCACATTGTCTATGGTTCTTTGGAGACAAAGAGTTTGCATCATTAACTCCTGATCAGTTGCAGAGAACTCCCCTAGGTACTTTTTGGTAGAGATTCAACATCAGTCTTTAAATTACTCTTAATTTGTCTTTCCAGATGTCAAAAATTCCCCTGATCTTTGCCTAGAATTTCCATGGAGGTATTTTAGGGATAAAAGACAGTCTCCCAAATAGCAGTGGACTTTGTAGGATTCTCATTGGAATAGTACTATCATATATTAATTGTAGGCTATAAAATTGCTTAAGGTAAAATATACCTTGTCTCAGTGGGATTTGCTTAATGTTGACTGAGGCCTTGGTAATCTTGTTTGTAAAACTGAAATTTGCTGTAACGACATAGTCTCAACTACAGTGAGATATGACTTTGACCTTTCCATGTTCAGTTTAGCCAATATTAAAAATAGAGATAATACTTCCCAGGAATGATGTAAGAAATGCTGGGACTGATTTATTTCAAAGCTGAAGGTAAAAGAAATAACTTATCTTCAAATGTTTTGGGAATTCTTGTATAAAATTATCTTTACCAGAATAGTTTTCATTGTAATAGGGATCAAAACCTCACGGTAAAGGGATGAAGCCATGAGGGTTGAATTTAAGCATCATTCAGTGTTTGGAACAGACTGATTTTGGACATCAGAGATTACATAGAACCCTTAAAGTCATAACATGTAAGCAGTGGGCATACTACATTCCTGCCCTTATAATCATTATTTTTGGGCCCCTTCTTCCCTCTACACAATACACAGTCCCCTACTCCTTCTTTTTCAGGCACTCCATGGTATTCAAAACCTGTATCAAAGGCTGTTCTCAGGAAAAGATTGGACACCAGTTATTTATATCATAGTATGAATTTTTATCAAGTTGTCATTTCTCTTAGGAGTATTTTCATCTTAAGTCCCCTGAACCCCTCTGAACACCTTTAAATAATGCCATAAAACAATTCCTGAAGTGGCAGACCCCATGAAAGGACAAGGTGAAATAATTTTTTGGACAAAAAACTTAGAAGATCAGCAGGAAAGGTCTGTCACACATGGATGAGAGTGGAGCATAGTCTAGCGCATTCTGCCCTAGCACAGACTGGGCCCCAGCAAATCAGGAATAGGCCTTGGGAGTCACTGAATTAGCAATGGAAGTGGCTCTGGAGCTCTCAGTGCAAAGACTGGTGGAGTCAAACAACTGGTCAGAAGGAGATTGCTGGCACTGGGGACAGGACTCTTGCTTTGCCCATACTCGGATCTGGGTCACAGACCTAGGTGGCAGTCTTAGTGCGAGGAGGAGCACTATCACACCAGACATTGTAGCTGCAGTGGAGTAAGGATTCTCCTTACGATTCCAGGGCAGAAAAGAGTGCTTGTGGTCACTCACAGACCAGAGCACAGGCCAGGAGAACAGTAAACACTTCTTAGATCATACCACCTTGGAAGAACTAAAAACTTACAGGTCTCTAGAGGTATCTCTAAAAAAACAGCTGCACAAAATCCCTGAATCTTGGCACGGTATATCCTCCAATCTGGAAGCAGAGCCCTACTTTAACAAAGAGTTAAAAGTCAAGAAATAATCTGGAAATATGGTGACAAAGAAGATCAAAACACATACTCAGAAGATAACAAAGTCAAAGCTTCTACCTCCAAAGCCTCAAAGAAAAATATGGATTGTTCTCAGTCCATGGAAGAGCTCAAAAAGGGTTTTGAAAATCAAGTAAGAAAGGTAGAGGAAAATTTGTGAAGAAAGATAAGAGTGATACAAGAAAATAACGAAAAATGAGTCAACAGGCTGGTAAAGAAGACACAAAAAAATACTGAAGAAAATAGTATCTTAAAAAACAGACTAGGCCAAAAGGTAAAAGAGGTACAAAAAAAAAAAAAAAACCAAGGAGAAGAATGCATTGAAAAGCAGAATTGGACAAATGGAAAGAGAGGTACAAAAGTTCACTGAAGAAAATAATGCCTTAAAAATTAGAATTGAGTAAATGGAAGATAATGACTTTATGAGAAATCAAGAAACAATAAAACAAAACCAAAAGAATGAAAAAATAGAAGACAGTGTGAAACATTTCATTGGAAAAACAAGTGACCTGGAAAATAAATCGAGGAGAGATAATTTAAAAATTATTGGACTACCTGAAAGCTGTGATTAAACAAAAGAGCCTAGACACCATCTCTCAAGAAATTATCAAGGAAAACTGTCTTGATAGTTTAGAACCAAAGGATAAAATAGAAATTGAAAGGATTTACCAATCACCTCCTGAAAGAGATCCTAAAAGGAATATTATAGCCAAATTCCAGAGCTCCCACATCAAGGAGAAACTATTACCAGCAGCCAGAAAGAAACAATTCAAGTATTGTGGAGCCACAATCAGGATAACACAACAATTAGCAGCTTCTACCTTAAAGGATCGGAGGGCTTGGAATATATTCCAGAGGGCAAAGGAGGTAGGATTACAACCAATAATCACCAATCCATCAAAACTGAGTATTGTTCCTCAGCGGGAAAATGGATATTCAATAAAATAGAGGATTTTCAAGCATTTGTGATGAAAAGACCAGAGCTGAATACAAAATTTGACTTTCAAATACAAGACTCAAGAAAAGCATAAAAATACAAGTAGAAAAGAGAAATCATAAGGGACTTAATAACGTTAAAGTGTTTACATTCCTACATGGGAAAATGATACTTGTAACTCATAAGAACTTTCTCATCATTAGGGCAGTTACATAGAATATATATATATACACACAGAGGGTGCAGCTGTGAGTTAAATATGAAGGGATGGTATCTAAAAATATAAAATTAATGGATACGAGAAGAATACACTGGGAGAAATAGAAAGGGAGATGTAGAATGGGGCAAATTATTTCACATTAAAGAGGCAAGAAGAACCTTTTACAGTGGAGGAGAAGATGGGGGAGGTGTATCAGTAAGGCAAAATACCTAACCTCAAGGATGACCATGAATATGTCTGTATGGTTCAGAATCACAAAGTATGACAAACTCTCTAGGTAGAAGGCAGAAGAAGTATAACATTTATTTAGACACTAAAGAATCAATTCCCAGAACCAGTAATCCCAATCCAATATAACAGTAATTGTATTCCAAAATCATTAAGCCCACCTCAATGTAGTAACAAGGAGATTAAAAGACAGTATTACAGCAAAGAGCCAAATCATCCTGTAATCTTCCCCCCTGCGAGGGTCTTCCTGTAAACCATCACTCACAAATCCTAACTGTCTTCTTGCCTGGGTCTTCTCCCCTCTCAGTTCTGTGGTCTGCAGCTCTCTGATTTCTATTCTCCCCCAGCACTCTCTTCTGCAGCTCTGTGGTTCTTACTCCTTCTCCTTGGGCTGAATTCTGAAATCTGGCTTCTCTTCTGACTTCTGAATTCTCAGTTACCAATGGCTACCTTCTGAGTGTATACATTCTTTTTAGGGCCTGAGGGCTTCATGCCCAATCGGCAAGAGTGTGGGAAAGATCTTTAATCACTGATTGGCATCACAAAGGTATGCGCCCCCCCTTACCCTACCTGTGGCCTATTGAATGGGTGGGAAAGATCTTTTTTATTTTATTTATTTAGTATATTTAGTTTTCAGCATTGATTTTCACAAGAGTTTGAATTACGAATTTTCTCCCCATTTCTACCCTCCTGTCCACTCCAAGATGGCATATATTCTGGTTGCCCCATTCCCCAGTCAGCCCTCCCTTCTATCACAACCACTCCCCTCCCATCCCCTTTTCCCTTCTTCTCTTGTAGGGCAAGATACATTTCTATGCCCCATTGCCTGTTTATATTATTTCCTAGTTGCATGCAAAAACTTTTTTTTTGTTGTTGTTTTTGAACGTCTGTTTTTAAAACTTTGAGTTCCAAATTCTCTCCCCTCTTCCCTCCCCACCCACCCTCCCTAAGAAGGCAAGCAATTCAACATAGGCCTCATGCATATCATTATGTAAAACCCTTCCACAATACTCATGTTGTGAAAGATTAACCATGTTTTGCTCCTTCCTAACCTATCCCCATTTATTCAATCTTCTCCCTTGACCCTGTCCCTTTTCGAAAGTGTTTGTTTTTGATTACCTCCTCCCCCGTCTGCCCTCCCTTCTATCATCTCCCCTTTTTTATCTTCTTCCTCCTTCTTTCCTGTGGGGTAAGATACTCAGTGTGTATAGTATTCCCTCCTCAGGTCAAATCTGATGAGAGCAAGATTCACTCATTCCTTCTCACCTGCCCCCTCTTCCCTTCCTACAGAACTGCTTTTTCTTGCCACTTTTATGTGAGATAATTTACCCCATTCTATCTATCCCTTTCTCCCTCTCTCAATATATTCCTCTTTCATCATTTAATTTGATTTTTTTTAGATAGCATTCCTTCATATTCAACTCACCCTGCCCTCTGTCTATACACACACACACACACACACACACACACACACACACGCACACACACACACATATATGCATATGTATATATATATATATACACCTACATATATACATAGATAGACACACACATATGTATATATATATATATATATATACATACACACACATATATATGCATATTCCTTTCAGCTACTATGATACTGAGATCTCATGAATCATACACATCATCTTTCCATGTAGGAATGTAAACAAAACAGTTCAAATTTAATAAGTCCCTTATGATTTATCTTTCTTGTTTACCTTTTCATGCTTCTCTTGATTCTTGTGTTTGAAAGTCAAATTTTCTATTCAGCTCTGGCCTTTTCATGGAGAAAGCTTGAAAGTCTTCTATTTTATTGAAAATCCATATTTTGCCTTGGAGCATGATACTCAGTTTTGCTAGGTAGGTGATTCTTGGTTTTAATTCTAGCTGCATTGGCCTCCGGAATATTGTATTCCAAGCCCTTCGGTCCCTTAATGTGGAAGCTACTAGATCCTGTGTTATCCTGATTGTTTTTCCACAATACTCAAATTGTTTCTTTCTGGCTGCTTACAATATTTTCTCCTTGACCTGGGAGCTCTGGAATTTGGAGACAATATCCCTAGGAATTTTCTTCTTGGGATCTTTTTGAGGAGGTGATCAGTGGATTCTTTCAATTTCTATTTTACCCTCTGACTCTAGAATATCAGGGCAGTTCTCCTTGATAATTTCTTGAAAGATGATATCTAGGCTCTTTTTCTGATCATGGCTTTCAGGTAGTCCAATAATTTTTAAATTATCTCTCCTGGATCTATTTTCCAGGTCAGTGGTTTTTTTCCAATCACATATTTCACATTGTCTTCCACGTTTTCATTCCTTTGATTCTGTTTTATAATGTCTTGATTTCTCATAAAGTCACTAGCTTCCACTTGCTCCAATCAAATTTTTAAGGTGGTCTTTCGGACCTCCTTTTCCATTTGGCTAATTCTGCCTTTCAAGGCATTCTTCTCATTGGCTTTTTGGAGCTCTTTTGCCATTTGAGTTAGTCTATTTTTCAAGGTGTTGTTTTTCTTCAATACTTTTTTCAGTATTTTTTGAGTCTCCTTTAGCAAGTCATTGACTTGTTTTTCATGGTTTTCTCGCATCATTCTCGTTTCTCTTCCCAATTTTTCCTCTACTTCTCTAACTTGCTTTTCCAAATCCTTTTTGAGCTCTTCCCTGGCCTGAGACTAGTTCATGTTTTTCTTGGAGGATTTTGAAGTAGGCTCTTTGACTTTGTTGACTTCTTCTGGCTGTATGTTTTGGTCTTCTTTGTCACCAAAGAAAGATTCCAAAGTCTGAGACTGAATCTGAGTCTGTTTTTGCTGCCTGGCTATGTTCCCAGCCAACTTACTTGACCCTTGAGTTTTTCAGGGGGGTATGACTGCTTGTAGAGTAAAGAGTACTTTATTACAAGCTTGAGGGGATGTGCTGTTGATTTCAGATCTATTTCTTTATAGCCAGCTCTGCCATCCCAGCACTCCTCCTTCCCCAAGAACTGCCATCCAGGACCTGACTGGGATCTTAAGCAGGCTGTGCACTCCTGCTCTAATCTGCCACCTAATTCCTCTCACCAGGTGGGCCTGGGGCCAGAAGCAACTGCAGCTTTAGTTCTGTAGCTGCACCACCCCGCTGCCTCCAGGGCGGTGGCTGAACCAGGAACTCTTTTCACTCTGTCCTCCGCAGCTTTTCCCACTAACCTTCTCTGTTGTCTTTGGTGTTTGTGGGTTGAGAAGTCTGGTAACTGCCACAGCTCACTGATTCAGGGTGCCAGGGCCTGCTCCTCCCGGCTCCTGGTCTGGTTGGTCCTGCTGCCGCCCACACTGGGCTCCACTCCCCTCTGCTCCATGCGTGATAGACCTCATCCAGAGACCATCCAGGCTGTCCTGGGCTGCATCCATGCTTCCCTCTGCTGTTTTGTGGGTTCTGTAGTTCTAGAGTTTGTTCAGAGCCATTTTTATAGGTTTTTTGAGGGACCTGGCAGGGAGCTCATTCAAGCCCCTGCTTTCCAGCTGCCATCTTGGCTATGCCCCCCGGGAAAGATCTTTAATCACATCATCACCACTGGAGGTGAGAGGGAGTGAGTGAACCTTACTCTCATCATAATTGGCTCAAAGAAGGAATAACATACACACATAATTGGGTATAAATACTAGGGAAAGTAGGGAAAGTAGAAGGGGAAGGAGATAAGAGAAGAGGGTTGTGATAGAATGGAGGGCAGATTGGGGGAGGCAGTAGTCATAAACAAAACACTTTTGAGGAGGGACGGGGTGAAAGGAGAGAGAGAGTAGAATAAATAGAGGGGGAAATATGATGGAGGGGAATGTAGTTAGCCATCCTAATTGTGAAAAAAAATATAGCAAATTTCTCTAATAAAAGCCTCATTTCTCAAACACAGAGAACTGAGTCAAATTTCTAAAAAAGAGCCATCCCCTACCTGATAAATAGTTAAAAGATATAAACAGTTTTCCAATGAAGTAATCAAAGCTAACTATAGCTATATGAAAAATGCTCTAGATCACTTTTGACTGGAGAAATGCAAATTCAAACAATTCTGAGATACTACCTCATGCCTATTAGATTGGATATTAGGACAAAAAAGGAAAATGACAAATATTGGAGAGGATGTGGGAAAATGGGGCATTAATGCACTGCTGGTGGAGTTGTGAACTGATTCAACCATTCTAGAGAACAATTTAGAACTATGCCCAAAGGGCTAAAAAGCCCTTTGACCTAGAAATACCACTAGTAGGTCGATATCCAAAAAAAGGTAAAGATGAAAAATATTTATAGTAGCTCTTTTCTGGTGGCAAAGAATTGGACATTGTGGGGGTGCCTATCAATTGGAGAATTGCTGAACAAATTGTGGTATGTGATTACGATGGAATATTATTGCATTATAAGAAATGATGTGCAGGATACTCTCAGAAAAACCTGGAAAGATCTGCAGAAGCTGATGCAAAGTGATACATACTGTGCACAAATTAACAGTAATATTCCAAGATGGTCAGTTATGAAGCTGTGAAGCTATTCTCAGCAATACATTGATCCAGGACAACTCTGAAGAACTTATGATGAAAAATATGATCTTTCCCCAGAGAAGAACTGATGGCATCTGAATACAAATTGAAGCTTACTTTTTTATTTTCTTTATCTTTCTTGAGTTGTTTTTTTTGTCTGTTTTCTCTCACAACATGACTAATATGGAAATATGTTTTGCACGACTACACATGTATAATCTCTATTGAATTGCTTGCCTTCTCAATGAGGGCTGTGGGGAAAGAGAACAGAAAAGAATTTGGAACTCAAAGTTTTTAAAAAGAATATTTTAAAATGTTTTCACACTTAATGAGAGGAAAATGAAATACTAAACAATGACAAAAAATAAAGTGAATTTGAAACTGAAGAAAGATGATGTGGAGGCTCACTCTTGGCTTTCTAGGTTGCTACAGAGTGGACCCCAAGTTTTCCAGTGCTTTCAGAAGTATGGGCAATCCTTAGCACACATGATGAAATTTATTGTTAGTTGTGGAAGCTTTTGTCCCCTATTAAAGGATTTTCAAACAACAGGGAGCAGAGGAAGGAATATTTTGGAAAGAAGCATTGATACTCATGAGAGATGCCAACTTTGTAGGTGTGATAACTTGCCAAACTTAGGTGTAACACCTTAGGACTAAGTCCCTTCTGAGAAGCGGTGAATATCAAATGGATAAGAGCAGTTAAAAGAGGGAATAAGTAGAATCAATCAAAAAGGTTTTCTTCTTATTTTAAAATAAATTTTTACTGATGTCTTTGTTACTATAAATATTTTCCCCTCCCAGAGAACCATCCCATAACAAATAGTATTTTTAAGACAATAAAGGAAAACATCGGCATAACTCTTTGATGCATTGAAAAGGTCTTAAAGTATATACAATGTACAATTGTGAATGTCTCACCTCTGCCAGGGGATGGGATGGGATGCCTTCTCCTATCTCTTCTTTCAAGTCATGCTTGTTCTTTATAATTTTGCAATATCTACTTTTGATTTTTTTGTGCTATTTACATTATTGTAGTCATTGTGTATATTGTTTTGTTGGATTTGCTTATTTTTGCATCATTTCATGCAAATCTTTCCAAGCTTCTCTGTATTCATCACATTTGTCATTTCTTACCCCATAGTAATATTGTTATTTGTGTACCAAAATATGTTTAGCCATTTCCTAATCAATGGGCATCGTTTTTCTCCAATCCTTTGCTATTACAATACAATGTATTTCAACTGTACCGACAGTTTAAAATTTTCTGTAAGTTGGCTAAATTTTATATATAACATTTCAACTTTCCTATTTTGTGTGTCTTTTCAGAGTTGTAAAAAGCCAAAATGGCACATAATCGTTTAAGAAAACAAAGATAGTTACAATAAATATGCTCCGGAAAAATCAATTTTTAAAAATTATTCTATTATTCTACATAATGAATTGACTTTTCATTCATAAATTGCAGATACGTTGCTTTTGGAAAAGTGGGGTCTGGGAACTGATGAGTGTATCTCAAGTCAGGAGGTTATAGGAGTTGCAAGAGAAAAGAGATAGTCTGGTGACAGGGAGGCAGAGAAGTATATACGATGTCATCACTGTTGTGGGATCTTCTTTTCTGTAGCTTTATCTGTGTACTTGTGTTCTAATGCATGAAGGTCAGGTCACAGGTGGATACAGTTGATGCAGCAGTAAGTAAAGAAATCCAGGACTACTACTTTCCCACAAAGATCATGGTAGACAGAAATGGAACCCTCTGTATTCATCCATTCTTGTCCTTCCAAGATCTGGCACGACCAGGTCCTGCTCCCAGCCGTCCACCTTCTGCAGGTACTGTTAGACCAGGGTGTCTTTTTCCTGTGCAGTGACGGTGTCGAGCAGCATGTACTCCATCCAGCGAGGTCTGGGCAGGCAGCAAGGTAAAGAGACTGGCACCCACGGCTCCAGGGGCCCCCATGTTCCCTGCTTCTTTCCGGCTGCCAACAAGTTGTTTTTTAAAGTGCCTATTACGTGCCACACACTAGGGCTAGGCACCAGTGATACAAAACCAAAAGTACAAGAATCCTTGCATTTATGGAGCTGACATTCTTTTAGGGGAAACAAGGTATAAATATATAGGTATATACAAAAATACAGAAGATATATAGATATAAGGGGATTTTGATGGGTCAAGTCCCAGGCACTGGGGAGATTAGGAAAGGTTTTATGTAGAAGGTGCCATTGGATCTGAGTCTTGAAGGAAACTAGGAATTGTAAGAGGTTGAGATGAGAAGAGCAGTCCAGGCATTGGAGATCAAACCGTGTAAAAGGCACAGAAGTGAGAAATGGAGTGCTGTGTATGAGGAGCAGGAAGAACATTTTGACTAGATTCTAGTGTAGGAAGAGGAGTCAAGGTAAGAGTTAGAAAGATCTTTTGGGGGCAGTACCTGAAAGAGACAGGTAAGGGTGTGGGTATCGTACAGAAGAGAGAAGGAAGCCAAAAGGGGTGATTAATAGAGTGCCTGGCACATAGTAGGTGCTTGATAAATGTTTGTTGAACTGAATTGAATTGATTATGGGAGAGGGATAGTATGAAGGTATGAAGGACATTAAATGCTCATGCTCAGACCTTCATTTTAGGAAAATCATTTTAGTAGCTACTTGGAAGATGGATCATAGAGGTGTGTGTGTGTGTTGGGGGGGAACAAGCATTTATTAAAGATCTACTATGTGCCAGGCCCTGTGGTAAACACTTTACAAATATTAATGCATGATCCTCCCAACAAGCCTCTGAGGTAGTCACTATTATTCTTATGTTACAATTGAGGAAACTGAGGCAGATGAAGGTTAAGTGAATTTCCCAGAGTCACACACATAGTAAATGTTTGAGACTGGATTTGAACTCTGGTCTTCCTGACTTCAGATCCAGAGCCCTGTCCACTGCACAACCTAGCTGCCCGTAGGGGAGGGGAGAGACTTGAAGCACTTAGAACAATTATAGTGTTGGTTTTGTGGATGGAGAAAAAAGGCGATGTATATGAAAGATATGAAAAGATTGGGTGACTGATTGGATATGTAGAGTGAGAGTGAGGTGCTAAAGATAACAGCAGAGGACCAGCAGAGTCCCAACATAATTTCTTCTCTTTTTAAAGAGTTAACTTCTTTGTGGTGGCAAAGAATTGGAAATCAAGGGGATGCCCATCAATTGAGGAATGACTAACCAAATTGTGGTATATGAATGTAATGGAATACTATTGTGCAATAAGAAATGAGGAGCAGATGGACTTCATTACAACCTGGAATGACTTATATGAATTGATGCTGAGTGAGGGGAGCAGAACCAGGAGATCCATATACGCGATTACAGACACACAGTATCTGTAAGGACTAACTTTGATAGACTTGACTTCTCCTCCTCTCATCCATACAAGGTTCAAAGACAGTCCCAAAAGGTTCATGATGGAAAAAGCTATGCATATCCAGAGAAAGAATTATGGAGTCTGAGTACAGATGGAAGCAAACTATTTGCTCTCTCTTTTTTCTTTTTCCTTCTTTTTTGCTTTCATTTCACTGTTCTCATTATTCATTCCGTTGGTTATAATTCTTCTTTACAACTGGACTATTATGTAAATAAATTCAATGTGAAGGTATATATAGAACCTACATTGGATTACATGCCATTTTGGGGGGAGGGGGAAGAGAGGGAGGGAGAGAAAATTTGGAATCCAAAAACTTGTGGAACTGAATGCTGTAAATTAAAAATAAAAAAATAAAGAGTTAACTTCCTAAGACCAATTAGGAGATGTCTGAAACAGAGCTATAAGGCTCATTATCATCAATCAAACAATGGATCAATAAACATCTACTATGTGCCAGGTACTGTGCTAAGTGCTAGGGTTACAAAGAGGAGCAAAAAACAGTCCTTGCCCTCAAGGAGTTTATAATCTAATGGGATCATTATCGTTATAATATTTTATTGTGTCATTTCCATCATTCTATATTATCACCATGGATAATTGGCTCTTGTCATTTAGCTAGTAGAAAAGGCAGTTCACTTCTATCCATTTTCTCACTTTTAACTTAAAATAACCATAAGTTTCTTCATAGCCAAAATGTTTTGGTGGAGATTGAGTATAGGATTTGGGGACTGGAATTCGATGACTGGCATCAAGTGGTTACTCTCATGCCCCAATTATTAACCTCCAGAAAGTGGAGCTTTAAACCGAGACTGTGCCCGTGACTTTGGGGCAGTGTGAATGGAGCCTCTATGATAAAGGGCTAATGAAGATTTTTGTCTATTCACTGCTCCAGATGGCTAAGCTGACTTAGAAATGCAATAGATATTAATTACTTGCAGGATATAAGAAGAACAAGAGAGAGGATTGATTTGACTGGCCTATTGTTTTCTATTCCCTTTGTCCAATGTATGGCTTGTTAATTTATTTCTTTTCCTCATGGAGGGAAGAAAAAAAAAAGAAATCTACAGTAATATTAGAGATGTGCTGATAGTGTAAAGATTGCTAGAGAAAACCACCTGCAGATAATACGAACGTGACCTGCTTCTCACAGGTATCGAATTCACTAATTAATGGCAAATAATTTCAGATCGGATGTCTCTCCCCTGCATTCTTTTTTTGCTTTTCCACTAGCCACAAAGGACAACTGTCAGCAGGGGCTCCACTAGGACTGAAACTAAGAAGTTCTAAAACATTTGCCACCATAACTATAGTAACTCTTGTGATCTTCTATCCTGAAAAGATTGGATGCTTAAACTTCATTACATTGAGAGTGGGGTTACCTAGCACCCTGAGGCAGAAACCATGGAGAGGTAAGAATGGGGAGGGAGTATAAGTTGGTAAAATGCAACCGTATGGTTTAGTTAAAACTCTCAAACTAATCAAAATTTCTTAAGTCATGGAACATCTCTGTCTTTTACTGGATTGTTTGAAAAACCCTGAAAACTCAGATACTGAGGCTCATGTTGATCCAAAACATACTATTCATCCAGACTCCCCAAGAGTGATCAAGGCACCACAGACATGCTGGCAGATATGCACAGCTACCACGTTGAAAATTTTGAGTAGTGCATATGAAAGGGGCTTGAGAAACTGAGCCCAGTGAGCATAGGGAAGGAACCAGTTTGTAAAGGAGTTATTGGGGTGACGTCTAGATTAGAGTGACCAAAAAATACAATGGAAGAATTCAGAGATATTGAAGGTTAGCACGAGTCATTCAAATTCCAGGATGAGGGTTAACTTCCTATTCGTTTTTGCTGGGTTGATTGCTCAAGAGGAGATACCATTCTGGAGACCTAGTCATCAAAAAATGTTCACGACAATAAAATCCATGTAGTTGGCCCACAGAGTATCAGAACTTGGAGTCAGGGCTTTGTCTTCTGCTCTCCGAATGATTAACTCAACATGACTTTCATCCTTACTCTGAAACTTCCTTTATTTTACCAATGAGAAAACCAAATCCTATAGTGAGAGATTGCAGCCCCCTACCTCTAAAGACAGGTTAATGGAGTGGTACTTAAAAAAAGAGCATTGTGCTCATCGGATGGAGTTCTGTGTGGCAATACACTGTTGAACAATAACATTAAGCATGTGTCCTTCATTACCGAGTAGATGCTCTGGGTGTATCGTCCTGTATCTCAAATGTGAAACGATACATATGGAATGACTTAAGGGGAACAGATGATGAGCTAAATGCATGAGATAGTTGGGTATTATACAGAAGGTAGATCATGCTTGAAAAATGCTTTATGATTTTCTTCAGTGTATTAAAGATGAAATAGCAAAGTTGAGCAATCCCATTTAGATGCTTACTTACCATTTAAGAGGGGAAATTAAAATGGAAAAAATGAGATCTCTGAGTCTGCCTCTTGGGAGACAACATAGAAGAAGCAATTTCAGCCTGGGTGTCTGGCTATTTAACTATGAAATAACTCAAGTAATTTCACAAAGGTGGTGGTGCTTTAACTCTAATAAGATGAAACATCATGCTAAGACGTTAGGCTTGTTCACCCACAGATGGTGAGATCCTTTGTAATAGACGTCAGAATTAAGAGGACTTCAGGGAGATGTGCATGATCTGGATACCCTTACAATGTTGATGAATAGGACATCTGGACATCCTGCCCTAAATTTTGTGTAGGAGGCCTGATGAAGTCCTGGCCTTGAATTGTATGGAGACATTGCCCTATTTAGGGATGCCTAGGCCCCAAATGGATGTTCCTCCTGCCTCACTCAGCTGTTACCTTTTTATATGTCATCTTACAACTATTTCCCTTAGTACAAAATTTCTACCTATCACCCTGAGGCAGAAAGATTACTTTTATTTCATTTGGTACACTTTTAAAAAAAATCCCAAATAAGGTGTTGCCTTATTCTCATTTGGTTTCACTTTTATAAAGTGGCAGAAAAAGAAAATTCTGAGAGGAGCTGAAAGCATCCTCTCTGAAAAAAATTATTTAGTAAAGACAAAGGTGGCTGAAATACCCTGTTTTCTAGCAGTTGATTTACACGTGACTATTTCGAAAATTTTGAAGTTGATAGCAGGGAAACTTTGATAACTAGATTTTCTGGTGACTATGGGATAGTTACATATTGACTATGAGTGGTGGGTTTGACAGAAATGTGAATTCTGGTTTCTCCCCTTAAGCTAGCGGTGAGTCACTCTATATAATCAGACTCTCTTTTAAGGCAGGAAAGAGAGAAACCAATGGAAGCTGGAATCTGACGGAGCTAGGAGTTGAGAGAGAAAGCAGCATAAGGCAGAATAAAGCTAAACCCAAAGCTGAAGGAAGCACTTTGACCCTATAATGCATGCTTAATGAGATGACTGGGGTTAGGGAGAGGGCATTTAGACAGGTTTGCTACTGAGAGCTTACTGACAGTAAAGCATTGTTACTGGGAGCTGATTGGATGAACAAGAATACTCTGTTATCCTGAACAGGGCTTACTGATGCAAGGAGAAGCTGCTTTGTCTTGTCCTTCATTGCCACTTTCCTCTTGAGAGGGGAAACCTTTCAGAGCTAACTGAAGAAAGCCAAACTGAAAGCTCTGCTGATCCCAGGCTTAGAGGAATTGTTTTTACTAGAGGAGTGGATAGCATCTTAGAGTCCAGTCATAGAGAAGTTTGAATTGAGCAGCCAGTGCAGAAGTGACCCCACCATTCAGTTCATTGGTGGCATAGATTATTCCCGAAGGAGACCAAAGACATCAAGATCTGCAGGCCAGAGTTGTGAGTTACGCCAAGCAAATAGATTTCTTAATTCATGTGCCTTCTAGTTTGTGCTCATGTTCCTCTATAAAAGCTGCTGGGAGGTACATAACACATTGATAAATGGACTGTTATGATTATTCTTATTTTTCATATTTTAGCAAGTTCTCAAAGCTATGTACCAAGTGCTGGTGATACACATAGATACACAAGACACTTCCTACTATCAAAGAGCTCACACCCTAACTAAAGAACACATAGAAAAGAGATTTATGACAGAGTAGATGGAAATGCCCAAGAGAATTTAGGATATACAGAATCTACAGGACAACATGATACAATACAGTACAAACACATTTTATTTTGTCCATTTTGTATAGCACACTGTGCTTTGTGTTGTGGGACATATAAAGTTAGAAAAGACACAGCTCTCTTTGATCAAAGAGTACGATCTAGTAATCTGAACCTCTAGAGGTTCTAGCTGGGAAATGACTTACTCTGTGGTTAATTCAGGGACTGGACATGGCTCTCCAGCATGCTTGGAGCTAAAGAACACTATTTTTTAAAATTCCTGAACTTGGTTTCATCAAAGCCAAAATTTCAGTCCTTAGCCCAGGACAAATAGGACTTTCTTTCACTTCGCTCCATCTTTCTGTGTCCTCATTATCAATGATTAGAAGTAACAGTCCAGAAAACCTTTCTATTGGGGTATATGTGTATGTGTGTGTGGGGGTGGGGGGCATAAGTTATCTCCTTATCACAGAGCTTTAAATGTCTAACAGAGGAGTTTATATTTTAACTTAAAGGCACCAGGGAGCCACAGAAGCTTCTCGAGCAAGAGAGGGATGTGGTCTTTTGCTTTAGGAATATCAGTCTGAAGTTAAGTGGAAGATAGACTGGATAGAGGAGATGATTTCAAAGAGACTAATTCATATTATTGAATGCCTGTAATTTTCCATGCTAGAAACTTCCATGTCCCATATAGCCCTGATCACTAGTATGTCCCTGCCTATGACGTAGGATGTAGGAAACTCATTCTAATTCAACTGAATGAGACTATAGTCTTCTGTATCCAACCCCTGCCCCTGGCCTACTTTGTTGCTGCCTTACTGATGGCACTGTACTAGTATAAGGGCAGTGTATCCCATTTTTTGAAATCATTCTTCTTGTTCATGGGGTTGAAAGGTCAGTGTATTTCCCTATCTCTCTTTTTCCCTTCCCTTCCCTTCTCTCTCTCTCCCTCACCATCTCCCCCACCTCCTATACCTCTTCCCCTCCCTCACCCACTATTCCACCTCTCCCCTCCTCTCCCCTCCCCTCTCCTCCCCTCCCCTCCCCCCCCCTCCCCCCCCCTCCCCTCCTCCCCTCCACTCCCCTCCCCTCCCCTCCCCTCTCCTCTCCTCTCCCTCTCTCGACTCCTCTCTCACTCTCTCTCCTCTCCTCTCCTCTCCTCTCCTCTCCTCTCCTCTCCTCTCCTCTCTCCCCTCTTTATTTGTCTTTCCCTATTACTCCATGTCCTCCCCACTCCCCTCATAAACTATAAGACAGTTTCTTTTACTAATTTAAATTAATAGAATACTTAACAACTCTGTGGCATATGAGTGATTATACCTTGCCCTTTTCATCTTCTATGCTCTGGACGTGTGCTCGTGGCCTCTGTATCTTTTCTTGGTTCTTTTGAAGGAGCCTCATGGCAGTGAATACATATCTTGTAAACAGACCGAAAGATTCAGGCTACACAGATGCTGCTTCATCCAGTTTATTCCCACTCTTAAGTTCAGGACCTTTAATTGATCTCAGCTCCAGCCTATTTGTTGAAATTATAGACGAAATATTTCAAGTGGAGGCCCGTGATGAATCATGTCCTACTCTGTTGGGCAATGCCTTTATTTTGAGATTTGAGTTATTTGTAGATTTCCCTTTTTTGGTAGAAATGAGCAAGGCTATTTATTTCCCCTTTGCAATAAAAAGCTACCACTCTTTAGCCAGCGAGTGAATAGTTTCACTCTGAATTGCTTTGTGGACATTTTTTCCAAGACTCTTTGATTCAAAGCTGTGAAATACATTATTCCTATTATTTTTTTTTCTTTTGGTAGGTGGATCAAAACCAATGTCTCCAGAAATAAAATCACTCCTTTTTCATTGCCAGTTGACCATATGAAAGGATCAGAGAGTCTGAGACAAGTGCCTGCCCAGTCCTGTATTACTGCCATCCCAGAAAAGCTTCCAGCCAGGTGTCTCAGGATATCTTTATAATTGGCAACCTAGCATTGAGATTGAATTTGAAAATATGTCTGGGTCTTGCATATTTTCTGAATAACTCACAATGGCATCTTTAGGCACGTTTATTAGTCATATAAGAAATTCTGTAGAACCCACACAGTGATATAGTGCTGAATGGGTTAGACATGCTCTCTTGTCATCCAACTTTCTCCTTCAGTTGTGGGATTGTAGAATTCAGAGCTGGAAGGGGCATTAGAGGCCATCAAAGTCAACTGGCTCATTTTACACATGAGGATACTGAGGCACAGAGGGGTTTAGTGATCTGCCCAGGGTCACACAGTAAAATGCCTGAGTCAGGATTTGCAACCATGTCTTCTTGACTCCCAATCAAGTGCCTTATACCAAACTGATTCTGGGGCTTTATTATTGCATGTAGAGAATTTCCATAATCCATTCGTATTATTGTGTTCTTCCAGCTCAACCTTTTTCTGAGTACCCAACTTCTGAGTCTATCCACAGCCCCCCCCCTTTTTTTCTCCCTCTCCCAGAGGCTCACCACTGCTAGGCTTGAGGTTTGTGTCCTAGGTTTCATCCTCAGCCATAATTTACTAGCAGTAGCATGGCTGTCCCTCGTTTTAGTCATTTCCACCCTGGCTTGGTTAGAGTGGAGGGATTCAAGCCCTGATTGACTCACTGTCTAGGTATTTGGTAGGAGATTTTTATCTTTCTTTTGCATTTCATTGCTCTTACTTGGGTATGATCCGGACTTCTTCATACAGCTGATATTGGACAACCATCAAAAGATTATTTTTTTCCTCTTTTAAAAAAAATGACATTATAATAGCTCAAAAAAGGGAAAGGAGATATGTGCATATATGTGCATGTACGTGTATTGTGTGTATGCATTTGCATATGCATGTGGGCGTATACACATAGGCATATTATATGTGTGTATATACATTTAATGGGTGTATTTATGTGGGTATGCACACATATGTATATGTTGTGTATAGGTGGATGCACATACATATATGTTTGCATGTATATATATATATTTATCTACATATGTACATTTATGTGTACATGCATATGTATAAGCATACATATATATTTTCATCTAGATATTTAAATGCAGAAATAGCATCCAATTGCACATTTACAAAAATAAGTTGAATGGTAATATTTTAGATTTCTCAAAAATGAGTGAAATAGTTTATATTCTTAGTGCTCTTTCAGGGTGGAGGGGAAGTTTCAGGGGGAGTGGAGAAAAAAAGAAAAATATGACATGACAACTCTGCTAATAGTGTGTGTGTGTGTGTGTGTAGTATTATGCGTTATTCACCACTATCTCGAAAAAGAGCCAGTCTGCAGCCTGCATCTTTCAAATATCTGAGATCCCCCTCCCCAACCGGTCAGTGGGATTGCAAAATGTTTATTATTTCTAAGATTTCCACAGAAAGCTTCCCAACAGACCAAGGTCCCGAGGTGGTCCTCTGATCTGGTATTAGAGGGCTATCCTGGAGAATCTGACTGGAGAAACAAGTGTAGAGTGACAAAGCCTGATAATTTCTAAATTTGAATGTTTGAAAAAAAGTGCTTAATTTCTTTCCTTCTGTATTGTTCAGCCTCCTCTCCACCCCTCCCCAACCAGGTTGCCTTCCCTCTACCCTGTGAGTCTTTCAAGTATCTATTTATTCACATGAGGTCTACCCAATTAGAATGTAAACTCTGTGAGGGCAGGGACTATTTTTGCCTTTCTTTGTATCCTTAGTGCTTAGCACAGTAGCACATAATAGGCATTTAATATACACAGGCTGGGTGTTTGGATGGATGGATTTTGATCAGTGATGGCTGGAGAAAGGGTGGTAGTAGGAGTGGGCTTGCTGGAAGCAACTGAGTCACATGGATGCTCGTACCACTGAGGAAGGTGAAGAAGCATGGCTTGTTGAGAAATAGATGCACAAAAAAGAGGTCAGATGATGTCAGGCATCCAAAGGGATCCTGACAATTACCAGATACCAAGTTCTTCCTTCTCTTGATGCCAGTGTTCATCCTCTAGCTTATTCAGGCTTTTCCAGATTAGCTGGACATAGCTAAGCCAACAGCTTTCCAGCTGTTCCAGCTGAGTAGTCTTCAATTTCACTGTTGGTGAGTTTGAGCTAGAAGTACCTTTCTGTACATCTTAGGAATGGTTCTGAAGGAAATTAGACTGAACTTCAATGAAAGGCAGTAGTGTCTTGTAGTGCATTGACAGTTGGCCTTGAACACAGGAAAATAATGTTGTTTAAGTCTCCTATCAGTGCATTGGCTGCCTGACTGGGCAAGGCACTTAATCTCTCTGTGCCCCCAAGAAACTCTCTAAGGCTAAAAATCGTCCAAAGAGAAACATTGCTGATCTGAATTTGCAGAGAGAATTTCCTCATCTGAGAGTTACCTTTAACAAGTATCATCCTTGTCTTCTACATACTTAGCAGGCCCTAGTGAGCATTGGCAATCTCATTAATTTAAATTGGGTTTAGTCATAGCCGTGTTTGATTTGTTGTTATTGATTCCATACAAACAATTATAATACTGCAAGCATCTGTGACTGTTATTCCCTGCCCAGAGCGTGGGTACTACCTCCAGGTCTGCAGATCGTAGACCTTCCTCAGCCAATGATCTTTGAAAATTTATACACATATACATGCATGATATACATACACAAACCATGCATGCATATACATACACCTAGATACATATATGCATGTGTATGTTATATGTGTATATATGCATCTGTGTGTGTGTGTGTGTGTGACCTATAGCCAATATGGTAATGCACCTCTTGGGACTTCACCAGCATGGTCCTCACATGATGATGATGATAACAACGACAATAATCAATAGCTAACCTTTATACAGTGCCTACTATGTGCCAGGAGCTCTGCTAAGTGCTTTATAATGATTATCTCCTTTGATCCTCAAAGGTAGGTGCTATTCTTATCCCTATTGTATAGATGAGGCAACTGAGGCAAACAACGGTTAAATGACTTTCTCAGGGTCACACAGCTTGTAAATGTCTGAAGCTAGATTTGAATTCAGGGGTTGCCGACTCCATAACCTGTGCTCATGCGCTGCATCATCTTTTATTTTTTTCTCTCTTCTCACTCGTGCTCTCTCTCTCTCTCTGTCTCTCTCTCTCTCTGTCTCTCTCTCTCTCTCTCTCTCTCTCTCCCTCTCTTCACACGCATCCCATATTTATTTATATATGCATATGTGTATCTATGTATGTATATATATATATATAGGTATATATATATTTCATTTCTTTTTCCATGGTAAGACAAAACACTTCATTATTATGAGCAAGGCAGCTGCCCTGCATATGTCTTAGAATTGTAATAAGAAAATGTTATACGTTATTGTTAACTCCCTAAGAGTTTGACATTTTCTCCACCCTTTCTCTATTCCTCCCAAGTGTTTGACTGCCCCTTCCATTTACTCTTAAATTAAATGATTAAAGCCCAGTATGGAAAACATGGGGAATATCCATTTTAAGTCACTTGTTGAAAAGAAGGAAGACAATAAGGAAAAGCCAATCTAGAGCTTCTGAGCCCAAGGAGTGGGCAAGATGTAGATGTTATCAGAGAAACTGGTCATTTCATGGAACATGCATTTCCACGATAAATGGATTAGAGAAACAGAGAGCGACATAACATGAAACTTTCTAAATTCAAATGTTTACACAAAAGCATCTAGAACATTTTCCAGCTTTCCATGTTGCTAAGTGATGTAAGGGGAAGAGTTCTAGATTTAGTGTCCTAGGACCTAGGTTTTGACCTCACCTCTTCCACACACTACTGTGATACCTTGGGCAGGTCAGTTAATTTCTCTGTACCTTTATTTTTTCACCTGTAAGAAAAAATTAGGACAGTTGAACTAGATGAATTCTAATATCCATCCCTTTCAGCTCTAAGTCTCTTTAAAGATTGCTTCATTCATTACATTTGTGTGTCTGGCACCTAGCTTAGTGGCTGACACATAGCAGCTGCTTAATAAACATTTATTATGAATAACTTACTGATAAATGCTTGCTATTATGATCTCTAATGAGGTCATAATTTGGTAACATTTACTCCCTTAGAAATAAGTTCTCAAAAATGCAAATCATTGGCTCAAGATGGATAATCTCCAAAACAGATGCTAAGGAGATATTTGGAGGTTCTGAAATGGGCACCAGGAGATGTCAGAAGAAGGACTTTAAGGAGGTGAAGGTTATGGTTGCTGCATTTAGTCCAAATAAAGACTATCATGAGAAGAAACAGTAGCAGGGCCGAAGATAGGAAGAAATGAGCTTGGGTTTCCTGCGCCTCCCCCTCAACGTGCGAACATGCACACACATGTTCACACAAGGTATGCTGCTGTGGCTAGGTGGCCCAGTGGATTACACCCGGTGTTAGGAAGACTTGAATTAAAATATAGTCACAGATATTTATTAGCTGTGTGATCCTGACCTAGTAACTCACTTAACCCTCACCTGCCTCAGTTTCCCCATCTGTAAAATAGAGATAATAACAGTACTCACAGGGGTTTTTGAGAATCAAATGAGCCAATATTTGCAAAGTGCTTTGCAAATCTTAAAGTGCTACTTAAGTGTTATATTATCATTATTACAAAGCTTAAGCTATCTTATTTTAAAATGTACATATAAAATGATCTTACATTTTGACTTTGGCTGGACATTTGCTAACTGGAAAGGGCTTAAACTAATTAAATGATAATCCTTCCAACAATTGTCTTTTGTTTTGTTTTCTGGCTTCCTTGGTCTTGGGAAACAATTAATTATTCCGTTCATCCAGGGAATATCAAAATGAAAAATGTATTCTGAGTCTGAGTCTCTTGGAGACTCAATTCAAGTGACACCTTTTACAGGAAGTTTTTCTAGATCACTCTCTCTCCAGAAGCTCTGCAGCTCTGACACCCAGAAATATACCTTTGTATGTTATTGTTGCTTAGTCATTAAGTCGTGTCTGACTCTTCATGACCCCATGGACCATACTATCAATGGGATTTTCTTTGCAAAGATTTTGGGGTGGTTGCCATTTCCTTCTCCAATGGATTAAGGCAAACAGAGGTTAAGTGACTTGCCCAGGTTCACACAACTAGTAAGTGTCTGAGGTCAAGTTTGAGCTTAGCTCTTCCTGACTTCAGACTCAACTAGCACCATCTGTAAGTATGCCTTTGTATATCTATATCCATCTATATCTGTGTCTATATCTATATCTATATCATTTTCATATTCTTATTTAAAGACATCTTGTGTCTCTTTCATATAAGGCATGCTCCTTAAAGGCAGGAATTGTTTCATTTTTGTCTTTGTAGTTTCAGTGCATAGCACAGTACCTAGAACATAGTAGGCATTTAATATAGGCTTCTTGATTGACCTTTAAGGTCCCTTTCAGTTCTAGAGTCATGATCTGATGATCCACATTCTCAGGCTTCTGTTTTAAGTATTCCTATTACATAACATAAGGTCATGTACAAAGAGAAATAAAATGGTAATCTATCAGTTAATTGAAGTTCTATAGACAAACATGCTATGATTTAGGACTTCTTTTTTTTGTATCTCCCTTTTTAATCTGACTCCATTTTCAGATCTTCTCTTTGGAAGGTCTTGTCCAGGGGAATGTAAATCATGCCTCAGGAATAGTTCTCCTAAGAATGTGTCAGAGTTCTCCTAGTTTTCTTTCTTGCCTTTGGCCTTTGCCAGGAACATCTCAGACACAGGGTGAAATGATAGGTATAAAGTAGACCCATCCAAGCTCTGGTAGCATTAATTTCCACTGCACAAGGTCTTCTAGACTGGCAGTCTCCATTTTAATATCTTCTGCCCCAGAGGAAATAAGTTAACTTAGGCCACTTCTCTACAAGTCAGTAACTTGGAAGAGTCTGCTGAAACACATTTTTTAAACAAGGCAATTGGGGTTAAGTGACTTGCCCAGAGTCACACAGCTAGTAAGTGCCAAGTGTCTGAGACCAGATTTGAACTCAGGTCTTCATGACCCCAGGGCAGATGCTCTATCCACTGTGCCTCCTAGCTGCCCCTGAAATACATTATTAATTAAATGCTTTCTTTGAACTGCCTAATGGTGGAGGTCACCTTGTTCCTGGTTATGCTATTAGCATTCAGTTAGGAACCAAAATTATGACTCTTTCCCATTTTATTATTCAAAATAAGACTGAATCTTGGGCAGTCATACTTGGAGTAGCTTTCAACAGGGGAACATATAGCCAGGGATTTGTTTTTATTGAGTCATCAAGGGAAGGCTCTTGCTTCCCATAAATAGATTGTGACAAGCCCATCTTTGCTGTATATATCCATTCCAGAACACACCATTCCTCCCTTGTGTTCCATGATTCTTCCACTTCCAGGTGGGCGTCACTAATCCTTCATGCTACCATCTTAGGTTTCAATTCCCTGTGTCCATCTGAGTTCTCATGGAGATCTTATTTTGCTGAAGAAGAGAACATGCTTCTGGCCCCTTAAGTTGTCAACCAGTCAATAAACCAGGCAATGTGCTATAGTGTAATGTCTGACAAATAGTTTTGCCATTGACCACAAAGCTGGATCAAGTATTTTCAGCCCTAAGAAAGCACAGGTGATAATCCAAGGCAGGATAGTGGGGGAATGGTTTCTCTTACAGTCAGTATTTTGCAAACCTGTCCATTCAGAGTCATGGAAATAGGGGCTGGTAACTGTGAGATTATTGTTTTCATTAGCTTACTGGACATGTTTTGATGCAAGCTTTGTACTTGTTTTTGCAGAAATGGTATCTATCTTACAAGGTAACTCTTAAAATGAACTAAGTCAGATCTTTTTTCAGTTTTTCTTGCCTCTTTTTAATTATTTTCCTGCAGTACCTTCCCCTTCCTAGTCCATATACATTAACGCTTGACCTTCTCTCTTCATGCTTTTGTAGTAGATTTTCTGTCTAAAAGCTACGTGGGTTCATATCTACTCAGATTAAGGCTCTGAGCCCCCACTCTTGTTTTCTACTTTCTGAATCCCTTCTCTATGAGCAGCTGTTAAATTAATTATGTGATGTCATATTGTAGTGGTGAAAAAGGACAATTTTGCTTAAAATAGAAACACAGGAGAAAATTGGGAAAATACATTAACTGAAAGTACTCTCAACATCATTCCAAAAAGCACCTCCCACTCTGCCAAAACCCTCCTGGCTAGTAATTCAGCCCTTCTTCACCTTCTTTGTCTCTCCATACAACAGAAGACAGACCCAGGAAGTTTTACCATGTCTTAAATAATTCTCCTCATCACGTTGAAGAGAAATGGCTCAATTACTCACATTTATGAAGGAAATAATAAAGTTGTTTATTATACTCATATATATTATATAATTATATAATAAATATATAACAATATAATAAATAATGTATAATGTAGTTCTTTATTATACATATACATACATATATACATATACACATATACCTACCTATCTCTCTCTCTCTCTCACTCTCGCTCTCTCTATATACTCATGTGCCATAACAGCAGTGAGTCTTGAGTGAAGACTCATTCATAGGAAGATTCATTCATTTTCATGAGTTCAAATCTGGCCTCAGACACTTACTAGCTGTGTGACCCTGGCCAAGTCACTTAACCTTGTTTGCCTCAGTTACTCATCCATAAAATGAGCTGGAGACGGAAAGGGCAAACCGCTCCAGAATCTTTGCCAGGCAAACCCCAAATGGGTCGTGAAGAGTTGGATATGACTGAAATGACTCAACAATAAAAAAGGCTGTCTATAATAGGTGCCTCCGCTTTTTAAATTTTTTTTTTGTGCCTCTGCTTTCTCTCCACTAACTGTCTTCTTTAGCTCTTTTAATCTGGCTTCTGACCCCATTGTTCCACCAAAACTGTTCTCTCCCAAGTTACTAATGATCTAATTGCCAAATCCAACAGCCTTTTTTTTTCCAGTTTTTATTCTCCTTGACCTTCCTGCAGCCTTTCACATTGCTGATCACTCTCTTCTCCTTGATATTCAGTTCTCTTTAGATTTTCAGGACACTGCTCTCTCTTCATTTTCCTCCTACCTATCAGATGCCTCCTTTGCTTCCTGCAGATCACACCTTCTAAATGTAGGTGTCCAACAGGGTTCTGTCTTAGTCTCTTTTCTCTTCTCCCTCTATATTACTTTACCTGGTGATCTCATCAGCTCCCATGGACTTAATTATGACCTCTATACTGATAATGCTCCCATCTACCTATCCCACCCTAACTTCTTTGCTGACTTGCAATTCCCTTTCCATCTGCTCTTCACACATCTCAGACTGGATGCCCAATAGACATATTAAATGTTTTCTCCTAAACCCTGCTCCCTTCTTAATTTCCCTAATACTATAGAGAACAAAACCATATTCCCAGTACTTAAGGTTCGCAACCTAGGTGTCACTCTGAGCTCCTCACTGTCTCCCCCTGCCATATCCAATCTATTGCCACAGCCAATCAATTTCACCTTTGCACCATCCTTTGGATATGCTCCCTTCTCTCCTCTGACATTGCCACCACTCTGGTGCAGGCCCTCATCACCTCATGCCTAGACTATTACAGTAACCTGCTGGGGGGTGTGCCTACATCAAATTTCTCCCCAGTAGAGTCCATTCTCCATTCATCCACTAAAGTGATTTTCCTAAAGCCCAGGTCCTACCATGTTGCCTTGCTAGTTAGTTAATAAACTTCAATGGCTCCCTTTTACCTCCAAGATCAAATATAAAATCCTCTGTTTGGTGTTAAAAGGCCTTTAGACCCTGGCCCCCTCCTACCTTTGTAGCCTTCTTATGCTTTACTCCTCACCACATAGTCTTTGATCCAGTGATAATGGCCTCCTTGCTGTTCCATGAACAAAACACTCCATCTCTCCATTCAGTGCATTTTCTCTGACTTGTCAGTATTTCACACTGTTTATTTTTTAAACTATTTAATAAATACTACACATCAATTTCAAAAGCTACCCTGCTTTTTTATGTTTCCTTCTGAGTTTTCTTTTGTTCTTTACTATGGACTTTTTTTTCTCCTTCCCTCCCCAGCCCCATGCTAGAGAATGCCACCATTACGCACAGATGTGTGTGTATGTATATACACATATACATAAATATATACAAATACATATATGCATATGTGTAAAAGTGTGTATCTAACACATATGTATCACATATGCTTTACATATGTGTATTATACACACAAATATGTATATATGTAAATACATATATATGAACACACACATACACATATATAAACCTGCAGTTCAAAATTGTTTTGATATCAGCTTATACAAACTAAGTCTTTTTTTTTCTAATTGCTTGAACCTTTGTTATTTTAAGAGTATTATGGGACATTTTTGGAGGGGGGGGTGGGGAGGGGGACATTCATTTGTAGAGCGGATTTTTTGCTTTCTTGTGGTTGAATTTTTTGGTTAAAGTGCATTGATTCCACTGAAATAGCTCTGGAAGACAATCCAGGATAAGCCAGAGCCCACCTGGCACTGTGCAGGGGGTCTCTGGGCATCATCATGGCCTTTGTGTTCTCTTGGAACTTGACACTTCCAGTCCTCCATCTTGTATTGGCTTGGGCACCACCTACCCTGAGACATTTTCAGGAAGATGGAGGTTCACTTCCATGGAGCAAGAAGCCGGTCTTGGTTGGAGGACCTCAGGGCTCTGTCTGTGAATGCCCAGAATGCCAATAGCCATGTCAGGTATAGGTCTACAGAGGGCTGCATGTTTCTCATTTGTATCTACCTCTGTCTCTCTTTCTCTCTGACAAGATGCACTAATAAACCTTTTCAGAAAAAATATACATGTAAAGCCACACTATACATACTTCTGTTTATCAGCTCTTTCTCTGGAGGTGGATAGCATCTTCCTTCATAGACACTTTGCAATTGATTAGACTATTCACAATATTCACAATAACTTAGTCATTTAGTTGTACAATGACCATATTGCTGCTACTGTATAGAAATTCTCTTGGTTCTGCTCATTTCACTGTTCATTATTTCATACAAGTCTTTCCATGTTTTTCTAAAACCAACCTGCTTATCCTTTCTTCTTATGATGTTTTTAAGAAATCCCCATACATTGCTCCATACAAACCTCTGTTAGTGCCTAGCCTAGAAATCTATTTCACTAGCTCTTCTTTCACATTCTGCTTGCTCCTTGTAGGGATGGAGCATTGGCACTTAATTACTTTTAGAGGAATGAGAATCAGATAACTCCTAATCCATGATATTCATGATCACAATTCTTTGTTATCCGGGAGGTCAATATGCTTTCCCTTATTATCTCAAAAGTTATTCCAGTCTCATTGTAGGATGATGCCATTCCTGTTCCTGCTAATGAATTGCTGAATAAAAGCCCTAGAGATTGTATGTTGAGGACTAGAGAGAACATAGAAAGCAATTGGATTAAATCTCCATTTCATTCCAGAAGAGTTATATGTATCTAGTTATAGAAAAAGCCTCAGAGCTGCCAAGACTTAATTTTCATTTCTTATGTCCTTAGGGGAAGATAAACTAGGATATTTTTTTAAAAGCTGTTGACATTTTGTTAAATCCTCGGCCTCCATCTGTTCATACCAGCACCTTTGCAATGGCTAAATATGAGTAATTTAGTGATTAATTCTAAGAGAAAAAGTGACTACACTAGTGTCCAGTTGCCCATTTCTCCAGCTGTTAAAGTTTAGATCTTCAGAAATCTAAGTAAGACAGACAGCTTGTAGCCAGTGCATACAGCTACCTCTGGTCTAGGGACCTATCTTTGAGAGCAAGTAACTTTGTAACAACAACAACAACAACAAATAACATTTATACAGAACTTTATGGTTTACTAAATACTTTACAAATTTTTTTTTCCTTTTTTTTCTTTACTATAACCTTTGGAGGTAGGTGATATTTTATAGGAAATGGCAGCAGACCAAGATTAAGGGAATTATTCAGTGTCTTGTAGCTAAGTTATTAAGTGGCATTCAAACTCTGCTTCAGGAAGCACAACTCCAATGGGCTGGCCATGTTATTCAAATGTGAAATGTATGCTTACCAAAAAGACTATTTTATGGAAAACTCACACTGGGTAAGCACTCACATGGTGGTCAGAAGAAGCGATACAAGGACATTCTCGAGGTCTCTCTTAAGAACTTTGGAATTGATTGTGTGACATGGGAGATATTGGCACGGGACCACTCAGCATGGCATGCCCACATCAGAGAAGGTGCTGTGCTCTATGAGCAAAGCAGAATTGAAACAGCTCAAAGATTAAAACAATTTAAATATGATGGTGCCACAAGACCTAGCAGCAGGGACATTAAGGGACTGCAGGTCTTGGGACACAATATATCGAAGAGCGAAAGCCCTGGAGCTTTGGCAGAAAATATCATACCCTTAAAATTTCAGTATTATTTTGAATGAAAAAATGGGCATTTGACAAACCCTCAGACTTTCAAGACTTTGTTAAAAAGAATCCCCAACTTAATAGAAGACTTGACATATAAGAACCAAGAGAAACATAAGGTACATACCAAAGACTGACTATAAGGGATTCATAAGAACAGACTGCTTACCTTTTATATAACGTAAAATGTAAAATATATATCTAACATTCTTATTAATAATTGTAGAGTTCGTAAGAAAGAGGGGGATAAACCCAACTATGATATGAATTTAAAAAGTAAAACCATTTAGAAACAGCTAAAAACAGAAACCATTTTATACAAAAGAGGTGCAAGAAGAAGAAAGGATACAGAGGATTTAGATGGGGGAGGAGGGCTGGTAGTTCTGTTAACCTACTTTCATCGGGAATGGGTTTAAGAGGGTACATATATATTTTATACATAAATACATACATATATATTTAGAAGAGTATAAAAATCTTCTAAATTTAGAAGAAATAAAATGGTAGGGGTATAGTGAGGGGGAGAGGACAAGGGAGGGATTTTTAGAGGGGAAAATGAGGGAATAGGTAAAGGGAGTTGAGATCATTGGGAATGGGAGGATAGGGAAGGGATCCTTAGAGGGGGGAAGGCAAGTAATAGGAGGGCAGGGTGCTTGGTGGAGGAGGGGGGTAGGTAAGTAATAGAAAGGCAATGTAGCTGGTAGAAGTAAAGTAGAGGAGGCAGAAGGGATAGGAAACAAAAGATATGTACAAATATAAAAAAAAAAAAACCAAAGAGTAGGAATAGAGTATGTTTGGGAAAGTATATGTCTATATACATATGTATATATGTATAAGTATATGTATATATCTGTATGTGAATGTATATATCAAGAAACATAACTAAATTATATTGCAACCTACTGGGAGGAGGGAGAGGGGAAAAAAGAACAAAGTTAAAAAATGCACAGCAGAGAACAAAAGAAAACACAGGGAAGCAAAGAAAAGATGGACAATTCTCAACACAAGGTGTATTATTTATCATACAGGCTTTCTTGAAATGAAAATTTATTGTTACATATTTTGAATCCTCTCCTATGTTCTGCTATGCACATGACAGGCTTTTTTTCCTTTCTTACTTCATATTTAAGCTTCAGTATTTAAGTTTATGATATGTTTTTGTTTCTTTTTTCTGTTTTGTATTTGAGTTCTGGAAAAATAAAATAAAAACTATCAAAAAAAAGAAACAGCTCAAAAGAAACACAGGATGCTCAAGTTTGGAGTATTCACCCCAAATGTTCACAGGGATTATTTGTGCCCATCCTGTTCTGAGCTCGCATTGGCTTGATCAGCCAGTCAGACACATTGAAACTTGATTCAAGCATAGTGATATCATTTTGGTCCTTTTAGAGAATGAAGGACAACAACCATGGTCCCTACAACCAAACAGGGCAGCTAGGTGGTGAAGTGGATAGAATACCAAGTCTGGAGTCAGGAACTTATCTTCCTGAATTCAAATCTGATCTCAGACACTTACTAGCTGTGTGATCCTGGGAAAGTCACTTAACCCTGTTCTCTCAGTTTCCTCATCTATAAAATAAGCTGGAGAAGGAAATGGCAAACCACTCCAGAATGTTTGCCAAGAAAACCCCAAATGGTTCACGAAGAGTCAGACACAACTGAAAAAGTGACTGAACGATAATCCCCAGTTCTAAGCATAGTGCTCAGTCCACAGTAAGCCCTTAATAAAGCACTCAATCAGTTACTTTATGCCCTATTTTGCTCTTTAGATAAAGAAACAAAAGCTCATGATTCATATTATAAATGTCATTTTATGATATTCTTAGACTTATAGAAATCTAAGGTTTGAGGGAGGGTAGAGTTGGATAAGAAGGGTACAAGAAACTAGAGAAAGTCACCTCTCCCTGTTTGTCTATTTCCAAATTTGTGGTCCCTACCATCACACAACATGGTAGTTCTAAAGCTTCCAGATGAACTGAGACCTCTCCTATATCATACAGATAGATTTCAATGATACACAGGTAGGGATGAAATAAAGCTTTAGAGTGGTTATAATTAATATGATTTTGTCTGAACCTGTGATTTCATCAGTAAAGGGAGGTTACTGGTGTGGAAACTCCCTCCAATTATACAGATCAGCAACCCCTCTATGTTTTATATTCTCAGGTCTTGAGTCCAAATCACTCTGACTTCAAGATTTCTCTCCATACTCTATCTCTACAATATTTAATACAGAGGGCTAAACTTGCGTGATTCTAGGTCCCAAGCAGGGGAAAAAGCAAACAAAAAAAACAAATAAATAAACAAAACTAGAATCTGGGAGGACTTAGAAACTGTTATTGGAGTCTCTAGTTTGCCTTCCCACTTGTGTTCCCTAGCATAAGCTTGACCCATTTCAGAAGGAGGTTCTCTATGCTCCTGGTTAGCAGGAGATTTGAACTCCCCCATCTGTTATCCATGACCCTCACCAAGGGGAGCCCAAGCATTAAGTGTTTGGCTAATTCCTCATTAGCACAAGTACTGGTTTTCCTAGTAGTATGAGGTGAATTGTCTCATTCCTTACTCCTCCCTCCTCTGATGTGCTGGAAAACTGGTGGTATTTGGGGTGGGGAGGAAGTGAGGACAAAGATTTTCCAAGTTGAAAATTGGGTGGGCATTTTTTTTTATGTCACATAGGATTTTTAGAGAGGCTAAATCAAAGTCCTAAAAAGTGTACATCTTTTCTAAGTCCCTCATCTGGTTACTTTCATTCTGAAGTGAACTCACTCAAGGAGAGCATTGAAAAAGTAGCTTCAAACTAGATGAATAAAAAAGCTGATTTTTTTCCCTCTCATTGCTAAGGGGATTATAGGGGAAAGAATGTGTTTTGGCTCTAGGGAAAACCAATCTCTGCTTGGCACCATGCCCCAATTCTGTAAGGCAACATCTCCCAAAGGGTTCTGGCTCCACTTTGATAGCCTTGCTAGCCAGTGGACCAGGAAGTAGCTGTATGAGTTCAAATTTCAGGCACTATTTGCAATGTCAATAACTATGGGTATAGAAATTCGATAATTCTTGATTAGGTTGGTTTAGGGATATATAATGATGTAGGTGAAAAGGTTGGAAACTAGGCATCAATCTTCCTTGACATAATAATTGATGAAATGTAATAGTGGGGTCAAGAGTGTGTATACATTATGCCAATGAGCATCACATCAGCATTATATGTGAATATATAATAAGAAATTACATTTCTATAGTGCTTCAACATTTGCAAAGAACTTTACATAAATCATGTAATCCTTTAAAGAACTTTTTGAGGTAAGTACTATTTTGCTAACCAATCCAAATTTAATTTATTTATTCATTCATTTATTTATTATTATTTATTTAATATTTTTAGTTTTCAGCATTGGTTTCCACAAGATTTTGAATTATAAATTTTCTTCCCATTTCTACCCTCCAAGATGGCATATATTCTGATTGCCCCATTCCCCAGTCAGCCTTCCCTTCTGTCACCCCACTCCCTCCCATCCCCTTTTCCCTTACTTTCTTGTGGGGCAAGATAGATTTCTATGCCCCACTGCCTGCGTATTTTATTTCCCAGTTGCATGCTAAAACAACTTTTTTTTTGAACATCTGCTTTTAAAACTTTGAGTTCCAAATTCTCTCCCCTCTTCCCTTCCCACCCACCCTCCCAAAGAAGGCAAGCAATTCAACATAGGCCACAAGCATATCAATATGTAAAACTCTTCCACAATACTCATGTTGTGAAAGACTATATTTTGTTCCCTCCTATCCTGTCCCCCTTTACTCAATTTTCTCCCTTGACCCTGTCCCTTTTCAAAAGTGTTTGCTTTTGATTACCTCTTCCCCCATTTACCCTCCCTTCTATCATCCCCCACTTTTTATCCCCTTCTTCCTTCTTTCCTGTGGGGTAAGATACCCAATTGAGTGTGTATGTTATTCCATCCTCAAGTCAAATCCAATGAAAGCAAGATTCACTCATTCCCCCTCACCTACCCCCTCTTCCCTTCTAACAAACTGCTTTTTCTTGCCACTTTTATGCGAGTTAATTTACCCCATTCTATCTCTCCCTTTCTTCCTCTCTCAATATATTCCTCTCTCATCCCTTAATTTGATTTTATTTTTTTAGATATCATCCCTTCATACTGAACTCACCCTGTGCCCTCTGTCTATATATGTATACATACATAAACACACACACACACACACATATATATATGTGTGTATATATATATATATATATATATATATATGTATATTCCCTTCAACTACCCTAATACTGAGGTTCTCATGAATTACACACTTCATCTTTCCATGTGGGAATGTAAACAAAACAGTTCAACTTTAGTACGTCCCTTAAGATTTCTCTTCCCTGTTTACCTTTTCAAACTTCTCTTGATTTTTGTGTTTGAAAGTCAAATTTCCTATTAAGCTCTGGTCTTTTCACTGAGAAAGCTTGAAAGTCCTCTATTTTATTGAAAGTCCATAATTTGCCTTGGAGCATTTTGCTCAGTTTTGCTGGGTAGGTGATTCTTGTTTTTAATCCTAGATCCACTGACCTCCAGAATATCATATTCCAAGTTCTAATATGCAGCTTAATTCCTCCCACCAGGTGGGCCTGGGGCCAGAGGCAACTGCAGCTTCAGCTCTGGAAGCAGCCTCAGAGCTACACCACCTCTATCCACCCCTCAGGGTGGTGGCCAACTTAGAACTCCTTTCACTCTGTCCCAGCAGCTTTTCCCACTAACCATCTCTGTTGTCATTGGCGTTTATGGGTCAAGAAGTCTGGCAACTGCCACAGCTCATTGATTCAGGGCACTACACCTGTTCTGCTCGGCTCCTGTCTGGTTGGTCCTGGCACGTCACACACTGGGCTCTGCTCCGCTTCACTCCCAGCTTCGTGCGATAGACTCTTCCCAGTGACCATCCAGGTATCCTGGGCTGGAGCCCTGCTTCCCTCTTTTATTTCATGGGTTCTGCAGCTCTAGAATTTGTTTGGAGCCATTTCTTATAGGTATTTGGAGGGACCTGGGGGGGAGCTTAAGCAAGTCCCTGCTTTCTAGCTGCCATCTTGGCTCTGCTCCCAACCAATCCAATTTTACAGTAAAATTCAAAGAATTTGACTTCCTGATTGTGTAATAACTATTAAGTGTTGCCATTTGAATCCTGGTCTTCCTGAATCTGACATACCAGAAACAATGCAATGTAGTAGAAAATGCTCTGTACTTGGAGGCGGGAAGTCCTAGGTTCAAATCATTCCTCTACAGATCACTTAACTTCTCTGGTCTTTAGTTTTCTCATCTATAAAATGAAAGGCTTTTGGAGATTGAAGGTCCCTTCCAGTTCTAAATATAGGATGCTATGATCTTTGTCTATAATACCACATCTGTTTACCAAATGTTCTTCACATAAGATAGCTTAACCTCTTGTCATTTTACCTTTGCACTGGCTATCCTCCTGATCCTCCATCTTCCCAGTCTCCCAGTATTTAGAATGCTTTCTCTTCTCACTTCTACCTCTTAGAATCTCTGGCTTCCTCAAAGAATCAGCTCACATGCCACCTTTATAGGAGGCCTTCCCTGGTCAGTCTGTCAATAAACATTGATTAAGCACCTGTTATGTGCCAAGCACATCATAGGTCCCCTTAGCTGCTACTGCTTTCCTCCTGAACCTTTGGGGATGTGGTGGAATTTAAGTCATTAATAGAATTTTAGATTTGGAAGAGACTTTGGAAATCTAGAACCATATTGTCATTTACAGACTAGGGCATTAAAACTTAGAGAAGCTAAGTTATTTTTTCCAAAGTCACACATTTCCTTGTGCTCTTATCTCTGAACTTAGGAGCAACAAATAAATCACTGATTCTTAAGACTTCTTTACACACTGGGAGAAAGTGCTGAAAAAGCAAATATCACTTAAAAGGGAACAAATGACTTGTCATCCTATCACCAACTTGGATGGGTGTGTCCCCAAATGCTCTTACCAATTCTAGTTTTATCTTTTGAAGCTTATCCCTTCTGACATCCCTGAGATGAGTCACCCAAGCTCTGCTCAGAGTTTGTTTATCCTCTGGGCTCTGTTTCTGGGAGCTGGATTGAATTTTGTTAGCATGGTTGGTGTTGTTCCTTGGCAAAAGTTTCCACCAAAGAGTGGGTGAGTGTGCAGGTTGTTGGGATTCCTTAACCATAACTATGATGATCAGAAAGGAGAACCACCAAGGTATTTTAGCTCTTCTAGGTCGTAGCTTTGCCTTAAGATGAATGGAAGAAAGCAAACCTGTTGGCCTTGGTTTGGTGGCGGGAGTGGGGGGGGGGGGAAACAAGGCAGGGAGACACATAATTCCATCAAAGTCATAGATTTTTTCACTCTACCCTCACTCAGCTTTATTAACATAGAGGGGAAAAGGGGGGATGGAGTGGAATGAAGAGGAGAAGAGGCAGAGTGGCTTTGCGATGCCCCAGTAGCTGGAGGCAACATAGTTAATGGTTATATGAGAGCATTAGCCTGGTGTTGGGAGAACCATCTTGTGGTTCCAGCTAGGCCAGCACTTACTGTGTGATCTTGGGCAAGTGAAATCATGTCTATACCTTAGTTTCCTCATCTGCATAATAAAGGGTTTGGACTAGATGACCTCCTAAATCCCTTAGAGCTATGACAGTTTATCATTTTATTATTCTATGAAACCAACCATGACAAACAGAACTAGAAATCTCTTTAATTCAGGTCAAAGAAAGGTCCAGATCTTAGCGTCAATGGGATCTTGTCTAAAGTAAGCTCTAGTTTTATTGAATCAAACAAACAAGCAGAAGACAACAATCACAGAATGAAACCATCTCAGAACTGAAGGGCCCCCTGAGACCATCTAGGCCAGAAGTTTTTTTTTGTTTTGTTTTTGTTTTTTTTTCCATATCATAGTAATTTAAAAGGTTGTGTCATAGACCTTTTTGGCCCTCTGGTGAAATCTATGGACCTCTTTTTACAATAACCTTTCTTAATACATAAAATGAAATGATAGGGTTACAAGGAAAGTCAGCAGTTAGTAAAAAGACATTTTCCCCCCATCAAAGCAGGAAGAAACCCTGGTCCATGGACACCAGATTAAGAATACCTGATCTAAGTAAATCCATACCTGAAGAAGAATACCCTCTTGACTAGTGATCACCCTGCCTCTGTTTACTTTTTCAATCTATGGTTAAGGAAAGAATTCAAGACCATACAAGGGATAGAAAGCAACACAGAAGATAAATAAATTTTAATACACAAAATTAATTTTCCCCCCACAAACAAAGCCAATGCTAAATGGGGGAAAAATCTTCTTTTTTTTTAAATTTAAATTTATTTATTTAACATATTTGGTTTTCAGCATTGATTTTCACAACAGTTTGAATTACAAATTTTCTCCCCATTTCTACCCTCCCCCCCACTCCAAGATGGCTTATATTATGGTTGCCCTGTTCCCCAGTCAGCCCTCCCCTCTATCACCCCCCTCCCCTCTCATCCCCCTTTCCCTTCCTTTCTTGTAGGGCAAGATAAATTTCTACGCCCCATTGCCTGTGTATCTTATTTTTTAGTTGCATGCAAAAACTTTTTTTGTTTTTGAACATCTGATTTTAAAACTTTGAGTTCCATATTCTCTCCCCTCTTCCCTTCCCACCCACCCTCCCTAAGAAGTCGAGCAATTCAATCTAGGCCACACATGTATCATTATGTATAACCCTTCCACAATACTCATGTTGTGAAAGGCTAACTACATTTTGCTCCTTCCCAACCCATCCCACTTTATTGAATTTTCTCCCTTGACCCTGTCCCCTTTCCAAAGTGTTTGTTTTGATTACCTCCATCCCCATCTGCCCTCCCCTCCATCATCCCCCCCCCCTTTTATTTTATTTTTTTATCTTCCTCCCTCTTCTTTCCTGTGGAGTAAGATACCCAACTGAGTATGTATGGTATTCCCCCTCAGGCCAAATCTAATGAGAGCAAGGTTCACTCGTTCCCCCCTCACCTGCCCTCTCCCCTGCTCCCACAGAACTGCTTCCTCTTGCCACCTTTATGTGAGATAATCCACCCCATTCTATCTCTCCCTATCTCCCTCTCTCAGTATGTTGCTCTCTCATCCCTTAATTTCATTTTATTTCTTTCAGATATCTTCCCTTCATCTTCAACTCACCCTGTGTCTGCTCTCTCTCTTTTACACACATATATATATATATATATATACATATATATATAAACACCTATATATATACACATACATACACATACATATACACATAGATATATACATACATACACATTCACTTATATATACATAAACATATATATATATATATATGTATATATATATATATGCATATTCCCTTCAACTACCCTAATACTGAGGTCTCATGAATCATACACATCATCTTTCCATGTAGGAATGTAAACAAAACAGTTCAACTTTAGTAAGTCCCTTGCAGTTTCCATTTCTTGATTACCTTTTCATGCTTCTCTTGATTCTTGTGTTTGAAAGTCAAATTTTCTATTCAGTTCTGGTCTTTTCACGGAGAAAGCTTGAAAGTCCTCTATTTTTCTGAAAATCCATATTTTGCCTTGGAACATGATACTCAGTTTTGCTGGGTAGGTGATTCTAGGTTTTAATCCTAGCTCCATTGACCTCCGGAATATCGCATTCCAAGCCCTTTGATCTCTTAATGTAGAAGCTGCCAGATCTTGGGTTATTCTGATTGGGTTTCCACAATACTCAAATTGTTTCTTTCTGGCTACTTGCAGTATTTTCTCCTTGATCTGGGAGCTCTGGAATTTGGCAACAATATTCCTAGGAGATTTCTTTTTGGGATCTATTTGAGGAGGCGATCGATGGATTCTTTCAATTTCTATTTTGCCCTGTGGCTCTAGAATATCAGGGCAGTTCTCCTTGATAATTTTTTGAAAGATGGTATCTAGGCTCTTTTTTTGATCATGGCTTTCAGGTAGTCCAATAATTTTTAAATTATCTCTCCTGGATCTATTTTCCAGGTCAGTGGTTTTTCCAAGGAGATATTTCACATTGTCTTCCATTTTTTCATTCCTTTGGTTCTGTTTTATAATATCCTGATTTCTCATAAAGTCACTAGCTTCCACTTGCTCCAATCTAATTTTTAAAGTAGTATTTTCTTCAGTGGTCTTTTGGACCTCCTTTTCCATTTGGCTAATTCTGCCTTTCAAGGCATTCTTCTCCTCATTGGCTTTTTGGAGCTCTTTTGTCATTTGAGTTAGTCTGTTTTTTAAGGTGTTGTTTTCTTCAGTGTATTTTTCAGTATTTTTTTGGGTCTCCTTTAGCAAGTCATTGACTTGTTTTTCATGGTTTTCTCACAACCTTCTCATTTCTCTTCCCAATTTTTCCTTTACTTCTCTAACTTGCTTTTCCAAATCCTTTTTGAGTTCTTCTATGGCCTGGGGCCAGTTCATGTTTTTCTTGGAGGCTTTTGTTGTAGGCTCTATGACTTTGTTGTCTTCTTTAGGCTGTATGTTTTGGTCTTCTTTGTCACCAAAGAAAGAATCCAAAGTCTGAGACTGAATCTGGGCGCGTTTTCGCTGCCTGGCCATATTCCCAACCAACTAACTTGACCCTTGAGTTTTTCAGTGGGGTATGACTGCTTGTAGACTAACGCGTTCTATGTTCCGCGTTTGAGGGGGAGGTGCCAGCTCTGTCAGACCCGCACTACTCCTTCCCCAAGAACCCCCAGTCCAGACTGGGCTTAGATCTTCAGCAGGCTGTTGCACTCCTGTTCTGATCCGCCACTTAATTCCTCCCACCAGGTGGGCCTGGAGCCGGAAGTAACAACAGCTGTAGCTGCCCCACCTCCGCTGCTCCCGGGGCTGGAAGCTGAACCGGGAACTCCTTCCACTCCCGCAGCTTTTCCCACTAACCTTCTCCACAGTCTTTGGTGTTTGTGGGTCGAGGGGTCTGGTAACTGCCGCAGCTCACTGATCCAGGGCGCTAGGGCCCCCTCCGCCCGGCTTCTGGTCTGGATGGTCCACGCCACTCAGGCTGGGCTCTGCTCCACTTCGTTCCCAGCTCCCAGCTCCGTGTGGAATAAACTTCACCCAGAGACCATCCAGGCTATCCTGGGCTGGAGCCCTGCTTCCCTCTGCTGTTCTGTGGGTTCTGCCATTCTAGAATTGGTTCAGAGCCATTTTTTATAGGTTTTTGGAGGGACTCGGGTACAGAGCTCACTCTAGTCCCTGCTTACCAGCCGCCATCTTGGCTCCGCCCCCCTGGGAAAAATCTTCTTACTAAGTTTCTCGGATAAAAGTATTGTTTCCAAGATATTTAAGAAATTGCTGGAGAGGCTATGAGAAAATAGGTACATAATTGTGCTTTTGGTGGAACTGTGAGCTATTCTGGCTATTCTGAAAAGCAATTTGTAATTACATCCAAAAAGCCATCAGACTGTATGTACCCTTTGACCCAGAGACACAAATTTTAGCCAATCTATACACTAAATTAGAGATCAAAAAAGAGGAAAAATACTTATATTATATATGCATATATATGCATATATATTTATAGCAACTCTTTTTTTCTGGTGGCAAAGAATCGTAAATTAAGGGGGTACTCAGCAGGACTAAATAAATCATAGTATGTAAAAATAGTGAAATACCATTGTGTGGTAAGAAATATTGAGAGGGATAGTTTCAGTGAAACCAGGAAACTTTATATGAACTGATGCAATGCAAAAGTTGCCAGAACCAGAAGAACCATAAAAACGTTATAAAAACAAACAACTTTAAAAGATTTAAGAACTCTAATCAATATAATGACTAACTCCAAGAGGAACACTGCAACCCACCTAGTGATGAAGAGATGAGACTAAAGATACAGAATGGAACAGAGACTTTTGGATGTGGCCAATGGAGGATTTCTTTTCTTTTCTTTTTTGATTACCATGCATATTTATTATAAGGATATGATTTCTTTCTTCGCCTCTCCACCCACTCCCATAGACAGTGAAAGGGAGATAAAATAAATATTTATTAATTGAAAATAAACATTAAATACAAAGATCTTCAATGAAGAGGAAACTACCTATTTTCTACTACTTGGGGTAGTTAAGAACATCACTTAAAGATTTTTTCTACAGGCTAAGGTATGACAGCTCTTTTTCATCATTTAGCTTTTGATGGTTAAAGAATACTGCACAATGTGAAAAAGGCCCAAAGGAAGTGGAAAAAGAAGTTGAAAATGAGAAAGTCCAAAGGAGCAAAACGTTTCCTGAAGTCTATGAGGAGGTCTTGAGGGGAAAGGTTAATAAGGATACTGTATTCATTCTCTTAGCCAACACATAATCTGAGAGTCTCATAGTCTTGGCTAAGCCACTAGTGACAGCATTGGAGCAACTTTTTAAGCTCAAAATCAGATGTCAGACTGTCTCAGAATGACACTCCAGGTTCCTTAGTCCTCTGTTCCAAAGCTATTGGATTTGGTGGTGAAAATGAGCAGAATCTTTTGTGGAAAGGTTGGGGGAAAGTGGAAAAAAAGCTGGGATCAGCATTCCATCATGCAAATGAACTTTTCATATGGCTTGGAGCCTTGGAGAACTTCTTGTCTAAGAACAACCCTTGGGAATAGAAGAGGGAGAAAAAGTCATTCTGGAATCCCATAAGCACAAAACACCATATGGTCACCCCTTTGTGATTAGCAGTGACCATGACTTCTCCCCTCATATTCTCTGAATTTTCACAGCTGGAAAGACCCAGAAGTCTGGAACTCATTACTTCATTTAAAACATAGCTAAGTATGCACCCAGTCTAGAGAGATTTGCTAGGGAATTGGGGTGGTGCCTAACAGCCATTTCTTCTTTATGCTCCAGCAAAGGAGAGATAGAGAACAAGTTTGAGAAGCAGATGAGAAATCTTCCTTATGGCACCCAGATGTTTCATTTGTTTGTGTGGATGTATGTTGGCGAGATTTTTCCTGTTTGTATATTCATCTTCTTGCTGTTATCTTTGAAGAGGCATAATCTTCCTAAAGGGCTTCCAAAAATAGCGAATGGAGGAGGAGAAAGACTAAAAAGTTTGCTTAGATTTACCATGTGTCTTTGTCAGTACATGAACTCCATAGGCGTGTATCTAAGGGAAATATCTGGCACTGGACCAAAGCAGTAAAAGGAGAGAAGTAAGAAAGACCTCAGCACTGACTTATGAGTACTTGGTGACTGATTTCTTAGACTTTTAGGATGTCAGAATTGGGTTCGACTGATAACATCTCTGCTACAACATCACTGATGCACGATCTTCCAAACTCAGGCATTTACCAGCTGCGTTAACATGGACAGCTTACTTGACCTCTATGGGCCTCAGTTTCCTCATCTGTAAAATAAGATGGCATGGGTTTAGACTCAAAGATCTTTAAGTTTCCTTCTGGCTTTAAACTTATTATTCTATTTTATCAAGAATCTGTTGAGGAAAGACAATCCAGGCTAAGAAAGTCACTAGCACCACTTTTCATTGGTCCTGTTTGTCAGATGGTTTTTCATCATACTGACTTAATATTTGCCTGGTTATAAATTCTACCCATTGCTTTGATTCTTTGGGGCCAAAATATTAACCTCTTCTCTCTTTCTTATGAAAACCCTTCAAATATTTGAAGACATTTATTATGTCCTACCACCAGTCTCCAGGAGAAGCATACCCAGTTCTTTCTTCCCTCAGTTATTGATAAAAGACTCACAAGATCTCAGTTCATAGAATGATTATTGATCAGAATAGTCAAAGGTCATACATAACATAATTGTCTGATTAGATTGACAGAGTCAGCATGATGTACTGGGAAAAAAGCTGGAGTTGGAATTAGCAAGCTGAAGTTATGATCTCAGTATTCATGCTCACTTATCTATATGACTACTGATGAATCACTTCATCTTTCTGCTCCTTAGCTTTCCTGCTCTGTAAAATGGGGATAAATGCCTATGTATGAACTGTTGTTGGGAAAGTATTTTATAAGCCTTAAAATACTCTACAAATATGAATCATTATTGTTATGTCTCTCTTCCAGGCGTGGCAAGCTCTGCTATCCAGCATGGTGGAGAATGGGATGTTCTTGTTAATCCACTGACAGATTTCCTATTTGCTGTGTGTGGGTGGAGAAGCAGCATGGCTCAGTGGATAGAGTACTGGTGTCAGAATTAGCAAGACTTCAACTCAAGTCCTGCTTCTGACATGTACTGGTTGTGTGACCCTGGGTAAGTCACAACTTCTTGATGAACCAGGAAACTAAGACTATTAAGTTTCAGAGTAGTTAGACGTTGACATTGTTGCAGGGAGTTTCTGACTACACTGATTAAATCACATATGTAGTTTTTGTTTGTTTGTGTTTTTAGGGGAATTACTAGATTTTAGAGAAATGGAATAACTTTAAATCCCACCCTGTCCCCCAAGTGATCAATACAATTTCATCTTTCTTTGACTCCAGTGTGGTATATTAGATAGAGAGCCAGTCTCAGTCATGAAGCCCTGCCTTTTTAAGGCTTATCTCTGACACATAATGGCTGTGTGACCCTGGGCAAATCAGACATTCTCTCAGTGCTCTTAGCAACTCTCTAAGATGATCAATTGCAGAAAAGTTTTCCACTTATATTGGTAGGAAGAGCTTCCCCACCTAGAGGTTCCCTACATTATAGCTGTTGTCCATCCTTCATTCTCAAAAAGGACCAATGACATCATGAGGGTGAGGTCTTGCCTTGCACATGAATTGGATCTGAGTGAGGCAGAGCTGTGTAAAGTTATCAGCCTTGCTCTCTCCTCCAGAATCATCAAAGTCCAGTGGCAAGACAAAGGTCAAGATGACCGGTGATGGCCCAGTAAAATTATAGGTCAAGTCCAGGAGTGGGGAACCTGCAGCCTCGAGGCCATATGTGGTCCTCTAGGTCCCCAAGTGTGGCTCTTTGACTGAATCCAAACTCCACAGAACAGGGCCACACTTGAGGACCTAGAGGGCCACACATGGCCTCGAGGCCACAGGTTCCCTACCCCTGATCAAGTCCCTATCCCTTTGATGATTCTAAAAGTACTTTAGAATGTGCAGAACTCCAGGGTCATCATTATGGACCTCAACTATTCCTATACTTTAAGTAACAAAAATTTCCACAAGTTATTTAATGTTGTCAACATAAACCATGGTCATGAGTCAGTCAGAAGATTCCCAGGCACTCAGAGCTTTATACAAACACTTTAAGTTGTTCCATTGTCTATGCTTCGAGGTGACATTGGATTCTCCAAAGCTATGTCAGCAGAATGCAGACACTGGCAAGTTATAAAGAACTGGATAGGCTTCCAGTAGTGTCCCGTTGACCATCTGTGTCTGCTGTCCAAGGACAGATCTAGCTAAGTCCACAGTAGCTCATCTCCTGAAGTCCGGCCTCTAGATAGTAAATAATTAGAGACGACCTCTCCTGATATTTTTCAACAGATAATTCTTGGGAAGCACATTTAAAACAAGGCTCCACTTCTCACCATCCCTCTGTGTAGTAGAGAGGAAGTATTTCTTCCCAGTTTCAGAGGTAAAACAGGAGAGAAGAGAAACTCTGCATTTAGAGATAACAATTAAATAAAATATAAAGAACCAAGAATGTTGGCTGGCTAACGTAGAAATCTACCCCAACCTGTGATTCCTGTCCTTTCTGGACCTCCTTGCACTTGGTTAAACTTTACAAACCCCAGTAGAGACTTTCAGCTAAACTCCTTAAAGGGAAAATATTTCTCTGCTCTCCACACAGACTTATCAAGACTCTACCCCTCCCTGACAAAGAAGAGGGTGGAAAAAGTCTTGCCCTTCACTCCAAAAAACTGTGGCTACATAAACACTGCAGTATTCTTTCTTCAGCCAAGTGTAGAATGAATAATAATGGCAATGATTATAGTAATTGATAATAAAAAATTGCCATTTTATATTTATTATTATTTAGCTGATATTCTTATAGCAGTTTATGATCCACAAAGTACATGATATCCTCCCATGTATCTTGCTTTGTACTCTCAATAGCCATCAGAAGGGATTAGTGCCCTCATTGGAATTATTCTCATATTATACAAGAGGAAACTGGGTCTCAGAGAGGTTACTTGACTCTCCCAAGGCCATAGTTGGGGGCAGAGCCATTATCTAAATGTACTTCTTCTGACTCCAAATCCCTTACTCTTTCGTTAACCATAGCTGATGAATAAATTGGGTCTATCAGAGTCCTCATTTTTCCCCTAAGCCTTTCAACTGAATATTGAGAACCTTCCTAAGAATTTTTTTTAATAGTACATATCTCAATGTGTTTGTTTAGAATCCCAAGGGACAGTCATCATAATGGTGACTGCCCTGGATTATTCCTTTTTTATTTTCAACAAGTTTGGTTACTTACCACCTTCATTCTCATTGTGGACAAATCATCCATTTTTAAAAAAATTAATTTAAAAATATTTTGAGGGGGGAAGGCAGGGCAATTGGGGTTAAGTGACTTGCCCAAGGTCACATAGCTAGTAAATGTGTCAAGTGTCTGAGGCTGGATTTGAACTCAGGTCCTCCTGACTCCAGGGCTGGTGCATCACCCAGCTGCCCCTAAATGACCCACTTTTTGATCTCACTTTCCTCATCTATAAAATGGGAAGAATACCTGTAGTCCTGTTGTTGTGAAGATAAATGAGGCAACGTACATTAAGTGATTTCCAAAGAGTAAATGTCAGCTATCACCATCATGAGCAAATACAGAGGGAGTGGGTAAGGAAGCTGCTAATGAAAATGGAGGAATTCCTCCAAATCAGCCCTCCTTTTTCCTGGTTTTCACTGTGTCTCATTGAACGTTATAGGCCCCCAAAGTGAACATTTTTATAGTTCTAGAGCTGGAAGAGATCTTAGAGGTCATTAAGTCCAACTCCCTTATTTTAGAGATGAGGATACTGAGGCCCAGAGAGGTTAAGTGACTTGCCTAAGGTCACACAGTTAGTGACAGGGGTGGGATTTGAGCCCATGTCTTCTGGACTCCAACATTGGGCTACACTGCCTCTCGTTTTTCCTTTCCCTTCTTGCTTCTTTGGCTCTCCCTTTCTGTCTTTTTATTTTTCTCCTTCCCTAATCCTCTTCATCCTCCTTCCCTCCTTCTTTTATTCCACACCCCCCCCCCATATGTAACCACAGAAATTCCAAAGCGGCTGTTTGCTGGGACATAACAATCATCTGGTTGCCTCTTTGGGCACCACCCTTACATACCAGAGATGGACAGGCTGTCCTGATCTCCCCTCCTGCCTAGTAGAATGCCATCACTCTGTTCTCAGAAGTTAACCACCTCCTCAGACTTAGTGCCATGGGCCACACTTCAGTTTATTGCTTGGGTAATATACAAAGACTTATTTGTTAAGTTTTCATTCAGGAAATATTTTAATATTTACCAATGGGAGCAGCAAATCCAACCCACAAGAAATGAACAGCTGAGAATTCTTTACCAAACATAAGTATAATTCAGAATGTAGGTTCTGGGAATAGCAATTCTTTAACATCTTGAGGTCTTGCTGCTGAGCTAGGTGAGAACAGACCAAAGGAATCATTGAATTTTAGACAGAGTCAAGAGTACTCTCTCATCCTGAGAAGTTGAATCTTGGACTAGAGTAGGGATTGCCCTTCTGTATATGCACCAGATCATGGTACCATCAAATTGGGCAAAGAGATAGTTCAGAGTCACCATCTGACTCACAGAAGGACTTTGAGCTCTTGAGAAGAATCAGGAATAAGTAGAAAAAAAAAACATGTCGCTTATTGTGCTTTAAGATTTGCAAAGTACTTTCCATATGTTATCTGATTTGATAAGTGAAAACAAAGTGGGAGCTTGACCTCAGATCTTATATGACCACAAGGCTGTAGCAATTCAAATGCGTGATAACCAGAAGAAGACGTGTGGAACATGGAACACACTTTTTCTTAAAGGCCAAACAAGTTTAAGAGGCTCCCAGGTTGACAAATAGATTAACCCTCCTCATAAACACCCAACAAAACTTTGTTTATATATCTATATCTATCTATCTATATATATATATATATGTGTGTGTGTGTGTGCATTATATATAATTATATATAATGCGTATGCACAAACATGTGTATATATGTATATGTGTGTGTATATATATGCATGCATGTATATACATACATACATGATACACATAGACATACACATACATATGCCCCCATGTGTGTGTCTGTAAGGAGGGCATGGACCATGCCATAGTGGCAAGAACTCAGGGAAGGAAAGAAACAGGTATTTATTAAGTATCTACTACATGTTATGTGCCGGACATTGTGCTAGGCACTCCACAAATATCTCGTTTGATGAAAACAACCCTGAGAGGTCGGTGTTGTTACAATTGCCATTTTACAGCTGAGAAAAGAAAATTACTTGCCCAGGATCACACAGCTTGGAAGTATCTGAAGCTAGATTTGAACTCAGATGTTCCTTATTTCAGGACCAGTGGGAGCTCGATCCACTGTGCCACCAAGCTTCTGGTATGTGAGTCACCAGCTCCACTTCTATCCTTTCAGTTTGCTGAATTCTCCTTTATGGATTATTGAAGCTTTAGGGCGATATATACTGGTTGAGATCCAGCTCTTTGTGGCATGATGGGAGTTGGAAGAAACAATGTAAAAGGAATTAGTGATTATGCTCATACTCAGAAAGACACAACATGAGGTATGAGCCTCAATGGTAGGTTTGCAGCTTTCAGCTTAGGGGAGGGAAGAGTTGAATATAATTTGCTCACCCCAACCCAGCTACAAATTGAGTCTTGAGAACTTTCCATGAGAAATATGTCAGCAAAGGCTTGACAGTTACCTGAAAATCAGTCATCTTAAATGTATTACAGCTATGATGTGATACTAACTAAAAAAAGAGATGAAAATGTGTTGATTAGACCCAGGGCTTATTGGCCCAGGGCAGACTCAGAGTCAAAGAGTGATAATACTCCCTTGAAAAAGCAGCAGCCATAGCAGCAGATAGAAGCGGTAGCTTTGGAATCAGATATCAACAGCAGAGGGGAACTTCAATGGGTAATAGCTGTAGAGGCAGAGGAGAGGGGCAACATCAAGGGAGAGCAACATCTGAGATCACACTGTTGGAGTTGAGAGGATGCAATGAGGCAGCCACAGTAGCTGAGGGATGAAATCATCAGAATTCAAACTGAAGAAGGGTTTGTGTTCAGATGCAAACCTTCCCCAGCTTAGCATGTGAGTTTCCTGCAAAATTATTCTCTTTTTTTACACTGTGGCAGGAGTTTATAAAAGATTGTATCCCTTTGTATATAGGGTAGTGGTAGATGAGAATGACCCAATTGCTTGCTATTCTGTTGTTTAGGTTGCTGTTCTGCCCTAATTAAATGCTTTGCTATTTCTTTTATGGCTCCTACAAGATCTTTTGGTAGCATATTCAGGGTATGAGGGATTCAATGGAGCATTAGGTTTAATAGAGTATATACATGTGATTCCCAAGTTGAATGCAACTTGTTACATGCAAATAACATAATGTAAATTTTGGAGCTGCTCACATACTCTTTAGTGCTGAGGAATTCTGAGGAATAAGAAGTTATACTAACACTAGACAGGAAGTCCTGCTTTTGTAATCAAATGTTTACAAATGCCTGTGCTTCAAAGATCTGTGATTTTGTTTTGGTAGGTACTCCTACCAATGAAGATCAAACTCTAACCTTTCTGGGCCTCAGTTTCCTGAATTTCGTAAAGAAAGGCCTAGATCAGGAGTGAGGAACCTGTGGCCTTGAGGCCATATGTGGTCCTCTAGATACTCAAGTACAGCCCTTTGACTGAATCAAAACTTCAGGGCTGCAACAGAGGACCTAGAAGACGACATGTGGCCTCGAGTCCACAGGTTCCCCACCCCTGGCCTAGATGGTTTTTAAAGCCCCTATGATCTGTCCATGCCTTATTAGGTAGTGTTCATGTGTGCCCCTATTCTTCCTTCCCCTCCCCCAAATACCACCCGAAGGTCAATCTCTTGGTAATAAGACCCTCTGTACTTAACTAGGATAGTCCTTAGGTGACAGACCTAGGGTCAATCAGCAATCCAGACTTTCTAGCTTGGTAAAACTTCCCAGAGCTCACCCTCCATTGGCAAATTCTTTGCCAAGAAAACCCCAAATGGAATCACAAGAAGTTGCATATGACTGAAATGATTGAATAACAATTAAAACATTTCTTTGAGAGGTATATGACCTTTTAAATTTTTACTTACTTATTTGTTTATCTTTGGTCTTATTGTACTCACCCCTACCTTCTACTTCCAAGAATCCCTTACCTACCTTCTACACAATGCCTTTCCCGACTACTGGCATTTTCTCTCACTAATTACTTTCAATTCAACTGCCTTGTATTTTATTTTGTAACATTTATGTATATATGTATGAATGTATATGTGAACACACACATATATATGTAAAACCTATTTATACTTATGCATGTGGATCTTTCCCCTGATAGAATGTGTCTTGAGATCATGTGATTTGACTATGATACTGGCCTTCCATGTACGCTTTCATGTACCTTTGGAAGGAGAAAATCAAACTTGACTTTTCAGTAGGCCTCGGAACATCTTCCCCTACGCCCGCTAATGAGATGTAACCTTCAGAACATTATTTAAAGAAGGGATTTAGATTATTTTGTGAAATATAGTAACAGAATTTGAAGAGTCCTTTTTCCCATAGAGTCACAGATTTCACACACTCCCCAACTCTTGCCAAGACTTATTCTCCTACCTCCAATCTCCTTTGATCATGTTTTGCCTAGGGATTGGTTAGGTGGATAGGGATTATTCTTTATACATTTGAAAGAACACTTACTCTTCTTAGTATGTATGAGTCTATTGAGTTATCATGTTGAATGTCTTGTTCCATGCACTTCTCCCAGGCTGAAGATAGCTTAAAAGCCAGAATTATCATGTTGAAATGAGATAGGCTATCTCTAAATACTATTCTACTATCTCGTTGATAAGCTTTGTCAAGTCAAGTTAACAAGTACTTATTAATCACTTATTACATATCAAGTACCATTCTTGTTGCTCTTGAGTTGTTTTTCAGTCGTGTCTGACTCTATGACCCCATTTTGGGTTTTCTTGGCAAAGATACTGGAGTGGTCTGTCATTTCATTTTTCAGCTCATTTTACAGATGAGGAAGCTGAGGTGAACAGGGCTTTAAGCGACTTGCCCAGTGTTGCACAGCTATCAGGTGTCAGAGGCTGGATTTGAACTCAGGAAGGTGAGTCTTCCTGACTCCAGGTCCAATACTCTATACATTGCACCACCTAGCTGCCTCAGGTATTATTCTAAGTTCTGGTAATAATAATACAAACAAAAAGAAAGATTTTCATTTGTTGTTGCTATTCAATCATTTCAGTTGTATCCAACTCTTTGTGACCCCATTTGGGGTTTTCTTGGCAAAGAATGGAGTGGTTTGCAATTTTCTTCTCTAAAAAGAAAGACAGCCTATGTTGTCAAAGAGCTAAGGTTTTTTTGCAGGAGATCCTGAGCCCCAGTGTGGTGGAGAAGGCAAATACCAACACCAGGACCCCCACATGCCTTAGCATAGCCAGGGGAATCAGCAGACTCCAGCTCCCAGAACCATCATATTCTTCAGTATAGCTTCAGGGGGCAAGTGTCCTCCAAGGGTCAGACCTCCACATGTGTCACTGTAGCCCCAGGGAAACTCAAAAACATCCTACTAAGCCTCAGAACATTCTAGACACCACCTCTAGGACCCCAGCTCAGCACCAGGTAACTTGCCAGACCACTATAGTCTCCATCAGCATCAGCTACCTCACACCGCAGCCTCTCAGCACAGCACCAGACATGAGGGTCCCCTGGAAGCAACATCAGCACAACACTAAGTAAACAGCTAGGGGCTGCAACCACTGGCACAAGAAGGCTGAGACAGTACCCCTTTCACTCTGAGTGCAGAGCTCAAATTTAAAAGAAAGGAAAAAGTATCCCCCCCGCCCCACAAAAAGAAAAGATGAGCATAAAACAAACAAAAAAAGAATCTGACCATAGAAAATTATTATGGTGACAGGGAAGACCAAGAAACAAGCTCAGAAGAGGACAACATCAAAATACCTATGGGCAAAACCCCAAAGAAAAATGAGATGTGGTCTCAAGCCCAGAAAGAACTCACGGAAGAGCTCAAAAAGTAATTTAAAAATCATATAAGAGAGGTAAAAGAAAAATGCGAAAAGAAATGACAGTGATGCAAGAGAATTGTGAAAAAAGAGCCAACAGCTTGGAAAACTGCTTTAAAAAGTAGAATTGGCTAAATGGAAAAGGAGATACAAAAATCCATTGAAGAAAACAACTCCTTAAAAAATACAATTGGCCAAATAGAAAAGAAAGTACAAAAGCTAATTGAGGAAAACAACACCTTAAAATTTAGAATTGGGCAAGTGGAAACTAATGACTCTATGAGACATGGAGAATCAATCAAACAAATTCAAAAGAATGAAAAAATGGAATAAAATGTAAAATACCTCATGGAAAAAACAACTGACCTGGAAAATAGATCCAGGAGAAATAACATCAGAATCATTGGACTACCTGAAAGCCATAATTGAAAGGAGGGCCTGGGCAGCATCTTTCAAAAAATCATCAAGGAAAAATACTCTGATGTCCAGGAACCAGAGGGTAAGAGAAGCATTGAAAGAATCCACTTATCACCTAAGGAAAGAGATCCCAAAATAAAATCTCCAAGGAATATTACAGCCAAATTTTAGAACTATCAGGCCAAAGACAAAATACTACAATTAGCTAGAAAGAAACAATTCAAGTACCAGAGAGTTACAATCAGGATTACACAGGACCTGGCAGCTGCAACATTAAAGGATCGGGGTCATGAAACATGATATTTCCGAAGGCAAAAGGAGTAGGACTACAACCAAGAATCACTTGCCTGGCAAAACTAGGCCTAATACATCAAGGCAAAAAAAATGGTCATTCAATGAAATAGGATTTCAAACTTTCATAAGAAGAAGCCCAAAACTAAACTGAAAATTTGACCTCCATTATCAAGACCCAAGGGAAGCATAAACAGGTAAAGAAGGAAAAGAAAAAATAACAGATTCAATAAAGCTAAACTATTTATGTCCCTACACTGAAAGAGGATACTTGTAATTCTTAAAAATTATATCATAAACAGTACAGCTAGAAGGAACATACATAGACAGGGTATGTAATAAGATGAATTTGAGGGAATGGTATTAAAAATAAGGGATGAGAAAGAGGAGTACAGTGGATGAAGAAGGAAGGGAGAGGTAGAATGGGGTAAATTATTTCACATGAAGAGGATCAAAAGACCTGTTACAGTGGAGAAGAAGATGGGAGGGTGAATGACAAGCATTGCTTGAAACTTACTCTCATCAATATTGGCCCAAAGAGAAAACCATATACAAAATTAGTTGAATATAGAAATCTGTTTTACCCAATAGGGATTAGGAGGGGAGGAGATCAAGTAAAGGAAGGGGACTGACAGGAGAGAGGGCAGATCAGGGGAGATAATAGACAGAAGCAAAACACTGGTAAGGATGGAAAGGTTGAAAGGAGAGAGAAGACAAACAAGAGGAAGAATAAGATGGAGGGAAATACACAGGTAGTAATCATAACTGTAATGTGAATGGGATGAGCTCTCACGTAAAACAAAAGTGGATAACAGAGTGTATCAAAAACCAGTTTACATGAAACACATTTGAAGCAGAGAGACACACACAGAGTAAAGGCAAGGGGCTAGAGCAGAATTTATTATGCTTCAGCTGAAGTAAAAAAAAGAGCACAGGGGTAGTAATCCTGATCTCAGACAAAGCAAAAGCAAAAATAGACCTAATTAAAAGAGATAAAGAAGGAAACCACATCTTGCTAAACGGTGCCATAGACAATGAAGCAATATCAATATTAAACATATATGGACCAAGTGATAGAGCATCCAGATTCTTAAAGGAAAAGTTAAGTGAGCTACAGGAAGAAATAGACAGCAAAACTATACTAGTAGGGGACCTCAATTGTCCCCTCTCAGAACTCGATAAATCCAACCAAAAAAATAAACCAGAAAGAAACTAAGGAGGTAAATAGAATATTAGAAAAGTTAGATACAACAGACTTTTGGTATGATTTAGACATAAAGGATAACACTATAAGCAAGCTAGAAGAACAAGGAATAGACTACCTGTCAGATTTATGGGGAAGAGAAGAATTCATGACTAAACAAGAGATAGAGAGCATTGCAAATTATAAAATAGATAATTTTGATTATAGTAAATTAATACACTTTTGTACAAACAAAACCAATACAACCAAGATTAGAAGGAAAGCAGAAAAATAGGAAACAATTTTTACAGTAAGTATCTCTGATAAAGGCCTCATTTCTCAAATGTATAGACAACTGAGTAAAATTTACAAGAATACAAGCCATTCCTCAAATGGAAAGTGGTCAAATGACATAAACAGGTAGTTTTTAGAGGAAGAAATTAAAACTATCTATAGGCAAATGAAGAAGTGCTCTAAATTACTTTTGATTAGAGAAATGCAAATTAAGTCAAGTCTGAGGTACTGCCTCACACCTAATATGATAGAAAAGGAAAATGATATATAATGGGGAAGATGTGGGAAAATTAGGACATTAATGCAACTGTTGTTGAGCTGTGACCAAAGGACAACCAAACTGTGTATAGCCTTGATCCAGCAATACCACTACTGGGTCTATATCCCAAAGTGATCACAAGAAAGGAGAAAGGACCTATATGTGAAAAATATTTACAGCAGTCCTTTATGTGGTGGCAAAATATTGGAAATTGAGGGGATGCCCATCAATTGGGGAATGGCTGAAACACGAATGAAATGGAATACTATTGTGCCATAAGAATTGATGAACAGGCAGATTTAAAAAAAAAAAAACTGGAAAGACTTGTATGCACTGATGCAAAGCGAAATGAGCAGAATCAGGAAAACATTGTACACAGTACCAGCAACATAGTGTGATGGTCAGCTATGAATGATTCAGCTCTTCTCAGCAACACAATGATCCAAGACAGGTACAAAGCAAATGCTATCCATATCTGGATAAATAAATGACAGAGTCAATGCAGATTGAAGCATATTTTTTCCACTTACTTTATTCTTTCTTGTGTTTTCCCCCTTTTGATCTGTTTCTTCTTTCACAACTGTGACTAATATGGAAATATTTTTTCATGATAGCATGTATAAACTATATCAAATGGCCCACCATTTTCAGAAGAGGGAAAGGGGGAGAGAGTAAAGGAGAAAAATTTGGAACTCAAAATCTTGTAAAAATGAATGGTAAAAATTTTCTTTATATGTAACTGGGAGAAAATAAAATACCATTTAAAAAGAACTAAGGTTTTAATGGGAGGAGACAACACATAAACTTGAATTGAAAGCTAAGGGAGCAATGAAGAATGGCTGTTCTGAGTCCTCCCTTAAAATATAGGTCCTGGGAGGACTCAACAATGGAAAAAGGCAGAGGGATGTTCCAGGGCGAGAAGGCCACAAAGAAAGATAGATGTTTCAGGGTGAGGAGGACATAGGTGCTGAGGGAATTTGAAAAGGCAGCTGAGGTATGGTGATAAAATCTGAAAAGTCAGAGGCAGAACTGGAAGAGGAATGAAGGATGACTGTTCTGAGCCCTTCCTCACAACAGAAGTTCCAGGAGCAAGTCATTGATGAGAGAAGTGATCTGCAGGGATGTTCTAGGGTGAAGAAGCCATGGGTACCAGGAGAATTTCCAAGGTAAGAAAACACATGGTAGGTGCTTATTAAATGCTTATTGATTGGTGGTGAAGAGGGAAAATCAAATATTACTCAATGATTTCCAGCCTAAGAAAAGGATAGTGGCAATCAACTGAGATTAGGAACACATGAAAAAGACCAAATTTGGAGGGGAAATGAGTTCAGTTTCTGAGAAATGAGTCTATCAGGGCCTCAAAGATGAGATGAATCTTTCCAGAGTTCCCTGGAGCCTATACAGGGTGACCAATTCATTTCATAGCTATTTAATTGATGAAGGTCTCCAAATTTCATCCTTGCAGATTCCAAATCTCCCCCAAGATAACACCCAAACACATGTTTCAGCTTCCAGAAAGCATCTCCCCCTTGCATGCTAGCCTGCCAGAGGCAAGAGTTTTAAGAAGGCCTGTCTAGAAGACAAGAAGTTTCCTTTAGGTTCAGGAAGAGGCAGAGCATGTCTTTGTCAGCTACCCATTCTTCATTTCTGGGGCTGATTGTGACTAAAATCTTTTCACTTGCTAACTTTTCCTGGGGTCTCCTGAAGGTGATCAGTACCAGTCCTTCCCAACCAGCAGCCAGGTTAGATCTTTGCTGGATCTTGTCCCAGACATAGGAGGGCAGATATATGTTGTCTACAGTGGAATGGAGATGAGTTAGTTCCTGAAGCTACCGTGGCACCTAGAGGAGCAGAATCCCCAACCTCGAAGCTGATGTCTGTAACAACAGTGCTACTTGCCACTACTATGGCTGTGTAAAGCCAACAACACCAGCACACAGGAGGGCTGCCAGCACAGGTTCTTTGATCTACTTTTCTAAGGAAAGCAAGTTTAAGGGGTTTACAATCTCACTTTAACAAACATACATATATCATTCACTTAGTTCAGGGGGAAAAGTTCAACACCCTTAACTTCAGAGCAGATACAAACAGAAATTACAAACAGAGACAATTTAAACAGAGAAAATACACACAGTTATCAACAGACAGGCCTCTATCTGTCTGACCAAAGAATTACATAGTTACCAGAGAGAAAGAGAGGCACTAACATCTGGTTTTTCAGAGCCGGGGGGTGGGGGTGGGGGGCTCCAGCAGCTACCCAGAGTCTCATCTGGTCAAATCACATGACACTCTTCCAGTGAGTGAGAGCCCCAAACAAAACACTAACCTCTGAGTTTATATACCCTGTTCAGGGTCGAAGGGCATCACAACCATGGGACTAAAACCTATGTCAACCAGGCTTTCCCTTGACATAAGCAGGTCATCAAAGACTCCCAATTTAATCAAAGAAACAAAGGCCAGACTCATCAAAGGCACTTGATTACCTAAGTGCTCCAAAAGAGAAAACGGTAAAAAAGTCCCACCTTAATTACCAATAGAATGCCTATGAATGATTGTCTGAACTCCTGGAGATGTCATAGAAAGAACCATGGACTGTCAATGAGTATTAAACAAAGGTTTAATTGGTCTATGAGCATTTAGGTGGCATGGTGGATAGTGTGGAACTTATATTCAGAAAGACCTGAGTTAGAACCCTGCCTCAAGCACTGACTAGCTGTGTGATCTTAGGCACACCTTAACCTATCTTAGCCTCAGTTTCCTTACCTGTAAAATGAAAATAATAGCACCTGTCTTCCAGGTTTGTTGTGAGGATTGAATGAGATAATAGTTACAAAGTGCTTTGAGATTCTTTAAGCTTCATAGAAATCATCACCATTACAATAGGGACCATCTTGGTCCTTGGCATATCCACTAATGGCCAATTGAACCTCCATTACCCAAAGAGTCTTTGAGTTGGATCTTAGATATCTTAGAGATAACCTCAGCATGTTCACTGCTTTGATAACAAAAATAGTTATGAATTATGTAGCATAATTTAGAAATTGTCACAATTTAAAATTTTCTTAATTTTGTAGTCCATTTGTTTTGTTTATTTTTTGGTCATGGATTGTAGTTTTCTTCACGAGGCATGAGACAACCTCCTGACTGAATTTATCAGCAAGTAGTCTGCACTTTGAAGAGCTGCCTTGAGCAACAAGAGGTTACATCACTTGTGCATGGACACAAAGGGAGTATATGTTGGAGAAAGGACTTGAACCCAGGTTTTCCTGATTTCAAGGTCAGACCTCTTTCCACCCTGTTTCTGTGTGTGTGTTTGTGTGTATGTATAGACAAATTAAATAAGAGATATATGTATAAATATTATGGGAATGTAGATACATAATATATTATATAGATAATATTTGACGTGTGTATACACAAATTATTTTGTAGTCATTCTTACTAATATCAAATCCTTTTATATAAAACAAATCACTCATTAGCTTCATGATATAATCTTATGTGTGTTTAGCTTTATTAGTCTATTTAATCCAACATTTACTAAATATTAGCTCTGTAGAAGGCATTATGCCAGGCACTGATGATGGAGGTGGGCACACAAAATGAAACAGGCCTTCCCTTAAGGGGCTTATATTCTTAATCATTTTATGTGTGTGTATGCATGCATACACATGTGTGTGCCATGGACTCCTTTGGCACTCTGGTAAAACCTATGGATTCCTTCTCAGAGTGACATTTAAGAAAATCATAATTGAAGGAGATGCTAAAATTTCAGTTAAATGTTGGTGAAAATAACAATGTATTTTTTCCCCGATCAAATTCAAGAGTCATTATTAGACTGAGCTTCTTGAGAGCAGGGCCTGTTTTTGCTTCTCTTTATATCCCCAGTGTTCAGCCCAGTGTCTGGCACATAGTAGGTGCTTAATAAATGCTTGTTGACTTGCCTCAAATCCCTGAAATATTTCCATAAGAGTTAATAGACCCCAGGTTAAGAACCCCTGTGTTAGATGGATAGATCTAATATATATTTGTTTAAAAAGCAAGCTGCCAAGCAAACAAAAGCAAACAGTCAAAACCCCCAACAAACTAATTACTTTATAGGTTTACTTCATAGAGCAGCATAGAAATTCAAAACTAGAAGGGACCTTCGAGTACCCTTATGCATAGAAGATCATATGGCACTTGGTTTTCAACCTCTCATGTTGTATTTTATGGTTTTTCATAAGTATTTCTCTTCCAAGTGACTAGACTGCTCAGGGAGGGCAGAGACTATGTCTTATCTGAACTTTGTACCTTCTCTAACGCCCAGCTCTGTACATGACAAGTACTTAGTAAATGTTTATCAAATTGACTTCAACCCCTTAATTTTCTCTAAATGAAAGATCTGAGCCCTGGAGAAGTGATGTGATTTAACTAGGGCCACACCTCTGGCTGACGGAAGAGTCAAGACTAAACCAATATTTTTTTGACTTTCACATCCAATACTCAGTCCATTATATCGAGAACCTGTGACTTCTTTCAGTGCAGAAATTCCCTCCACAACATGATAAAGTGGAAAGATGGTTGGTTAGATTTGGAGTCCTGTGGAGCCGTGACCAAATCCTGGGTACAGATACCCACAACTACTTCACCCTAACTTCTCTCTGGGGCTTAGATTCCTCAACGGTAAAATGAATATGTGTGTAGAGGGGAGGAAATAGGAGTAGATGACCTTAGAACAGCCGTTGTGACTCTTAATCTATCATGGCGGAATAATTGCAATCCATTTAGAAAATTCAGTCTTAGGTAATTGTTTGAGGCTTACAGAGGTAAGTGAATTGCTCACAGTCACAAGCCCATAAGAGACAGAGGTGGAAGGAATGTCTTCTGGGTGTCTAGTCAGTACTGGGCTTATGGGTTTCTGTCATTGCACCATCATTAAGATAAATAAATTACTGATACTGAATAATTTGCTTGATTAGCATGCATACTCTTTAGTTCTTGGGAATCCTGAGGGACAAAACATTGTGTTACTGTCAGACGTGAGAACTTGTGCATGTGTGGGTTGGGAGGGGGTGAGGAAGAAGCAACAACAGACTCTCATGGGACTTGGAATCCCTTCTGCAGAATTTTCATTCTCAAACAACTGCCCTCTTTTATTCCCACACAGGGATTTACCTTAACGCAAACACTCTCCCAAAGAAAGCCATCCACATGGTCATAGCCGTGGCCTCCTCTTATTGTACTGCTTAGAGACAAACAAAGGGAACCCAGAGTTCATGTCTGGGTAATTATTGAGGGGTGATGGGGAGAGGAGGAGAAGAAAGAAACCTGGAGTTCCAAAACTAGGCTTTACAGGGTATTTTGCAATTTGACCCTGGCTGCATTTGAGGGAATTGTAGGCAATTAGCATCTTGGATTGTTGCTCTAATTTGTGGATAATTATTCAATTTTAATCTTGTTTCAAAGCTTTGGAATAGAGCCCGCCTTATCTGGTGGAATCCTTTGTAATCTGGGGCAACCACTTCCTAATTGGGATATCATTTTGCCATCTAGCCAAACCCTGTCCCCACTAGGCTCCCTAGCCCTAGACGGGAGAAACCAGGAGAAGGCATCATCTGACAAAGCAGCCTTCCCAAGAAAATCCTCCCAGAGCCTAACCATTGGGATCATCTGATGGCTTAGTGGGAGATCAACAAGTTTTGTTCAAGGAATTTTACCCAGGCTGCAGTGTACAGAGAAGAAAGAGGGGGAGGCTCAGCAAAGTTTCTAAGCTGGCTTATTTTCTATCTACCTCACCAGTGTTCCAGACCAAAATAAGCCCCAGGTTCAGGCTGCTGGCCTGTATAGTTTGTTGCAAGTATTGGCTGAGTTCAGCTGGTGGAGTTTACCCTTTCCCTCTCCAGGCAGAAAGCAAGAGAAGAAATGACAAGCATGAGAACGGCGGCAGTCAAGCTGACCTACAGGCGGGAACAACTGAGTCCCTATCCCACCCTTGACATTTATTAATTGTGTGGCTATGGACAACTCTCCAAGCCTCAAGCAATTCTTTTAGATGGTCAGTTCTAGATGGATGGCAATTTTCAGAGAACGCTAGATTTCGAGGTAGACAAGACCTTGTGTTGTTCATGTGGTCTGCTCCTCCTTGTTCTGCAGTACGAGAAAGAAGACCAGCTACTTCCCAGTTCACGCCTTTTCACTGGCTGTCCCCCATGCTGGGAATGCTGTCCCTTGTCATCTCCTTCTGGCTGCTTTCAAGCCTCAGATCAAATCCCACCTTCTGCAAGAGGCCTTTACTGGTCCCTCTCAACACTAGTGCCTTTCCTCTAAGACTGCCTCAATTTTACCCTGCATCGATTAATTTGCACATGACTAGTTGTTCGTATGTTGTCTCCCCAATCAGATTGTGAGCTCCTGGAAGGCAAGATCTGTTTTTGCATTTCTTTGTATCCCCAGTGCCTAGCAGAGTGTCTAGCACATAGTAAGCACTTAATACATCCTTATTGTTGTTAAGTTACTTACTGAGGGATGCACAGGTAGTAAATGTGATATAATGGAAAACTGTTTGGATCTGGAGTCAGATGACTTGGATTAAAAATCTAATCTCTGCTATTTGTTACCTACTCTCTGGACCTCAGTCTCTTAATCTGTGAAATGGGAGCGGGGGTGGGGGGGGGGAGGGACTGGACCAGATGGCCTCTGAGATCTTTCTAGCTCTAGATTGATGAACCTGTGATCATATAGGCTAAGATGAACTCTGATATCCCTTCCAACTCTAAATCTATGGATTATGTCTTTCAATGGGTTGGTATATCCTTAATTCAAAGATGGCGCTTAAGACAATAAGCAGATAAAGCAGAGTGAAGGGGCCTATTGAGGCAAGCAATGATTTGTGATTGAATGATATCAGTGGAAACATGGAACTTGATATTTTTAAGGTTATATTGTGAAGAAACTGAATTTGAGTGGAACTGTGCAACAGAAGATGATAGGTGGAAAGATTCAGGAGAGGGAGGCAGCATGGACACAGTGGAATAAACATTGGATATTGAGTCAAAGAACTTGACCCTGAATCTCAAATCTGTCAATTAACCTCAATTAACTCTGTCCTTTAACTTCTCTGGACTTGTTTCTTCATACAAATTGAAGGCATAGGATGATATGGCCTCTTTGGTTCCTTCTAAATATAAACTTTAGGATGCTATGACCCAGGTTCAAGTACTGTTGTTGTGGTTGCGTCAGGTCTGATTCTTCATGACTCCATTTGGGGTCTTCTAGGCAAAGATACTGGAGTGATTTGCTGTTTCTTTCTCTACATCATTTTACAGATGAGGAAACCAAGGTGAACAGGGTTAATTGACTTATCCGTTGTCACACAGCTAGTAAATGTCTCAGGCCAGATTTGAACTCAGGAAGATGAGTCTTCCTAACTCCAGGCCCGGCACACTATCCACTGCACCACCTAGCTACCCAAGTGCTCACTCCACCACTAACAGGCTGGGTGACTTTGGGAAAATTATTTAAATTTTCTGCTCTTTAAAATTATTAAAATTTTTCTCCTCTGTAAAATGAGGGGATGGACTAGATAGTCTAAGGTCCCCTTTTAGTAATTTACTATGTGCCAAGCATTGTACTAAGCACTGGGAATTTAAACAGAAAAGAGGAGAGACCACTAGAAGCTTGGATTCTAATGGGAGCACAACGTGTACAGGCACAAGTCAGATGGAAATGCCTTCCATGATCCTTAGGGGGCGTTGACAAAGCCTCATGTAGGAGGTGGCATATGAGCCGAGCTTTGGAGGTAATTGGTGATTCCAACAGTTGGTGGTGAGGAAGGAGTTCATTTCAGGTACAGTGGGACAGTCTTTACAGAGGCACAGGGTGGGAAGATGGAATGCTGTGTGTGACAAACAGCAGGAAGGCCAATTTGGCTGACCTACAGAGTGAGTGAAGGGGAGCAATGAATAGTCAGCCCGGAAAGATAGGTTGCAGCCAGGTTGTGGAGGGCCTGAAATGCCAAACACTAGAGTTTATTGAGCATGAGAGTGACATGGCCAGACTTTTAGACAGCTAAAGGTCAGTTTGGCAGCAGTGATGGATTGGAGAGGTGAAATACTTAAGGTTGGAAACCAATCAGGAAGTTTATTGTAATGATCCAGGAAAAATGGCATGAGGGCCTGAATTAGGGAGCTAGAATTAATGGCAGTCATTTAATAAATGTTTGAATTGAATTACGGATATGAACATAATAGATCATTAAGAAGCTGTATAACTGGAAAAGATGATTGATCAGCCATGTGATGAGAATGAAGGATAACCCATAGACAGCCTACATACTCCATTGGTGTCTACACATTGTCAAGAGAATTAGAGATAACACCTAGCTGATGGGAGGACTTGAGTGAGGGTCACACCATACAAAAAGGGATAAATGGTTTCCAATGCATCATTGGAAAGAACCTATCTGGAGGCAGCTAAATGGCACAATGGATAGAGGGTTGGGCCTTGAGGCAGGAAGACTTGATTTCAAATGTGACCTCTGACACTGACTAGCTGTGTGACCCTAGGTAAATCATTTCAACTTTGTCTGACTCAATTTCTTTATCTGTAAAATGGGGATAATAGGACCTCCATGGAATATTGTGAGGATAAAATGAGTTAAAATAGGTAAAGTGCTTTGCACTATTAGAAACGCTAGCTATGAGAGGTCATAAATGCCTCAAAGTATAGATCCAGGCTCAGATTCAATCTAATTCAGTAGGTTGAATCTGGCCCGCTTGTGCAAACAGGCGTCACAAGGGGGGAGGGGGGATTTCTTAAGACAGCCCATTATGGTGAATCCCTAATAAACTTTCTCTTTTCCCTTGGCTGAGAAGGCTTGAGTCGAATTCTTTCGGCAGGACCCGGTGCATCAATATTTTGGGGTGTCGAGCACTGCTCAACCTTTTACCTCTTCATTTATGGTGCGTTGGCTGGGAATGACTGCTAATCTCAAGTTCTTCTCCAGCCAGGACTGGAAGGTAAGCCTCTCCCTAACCCAAACCCTTTCTCGCTCTCCAAGCATTTTGGAAGTGCTTTTCGGGCCTGACTTCCCAGGTCCCAGTAGGACAGCTGTTTGCTGTCTTGGACTCAACTCAGCCTGACACTCTCAGTTCGGTCCAGTGGTTTACGTTCAAGGCCATGGACCTGGGCATACCTTCTGAAGCATAGAGGAAAAGGACGGACGCCCTATCCGGAAGTGCGCCCCCAATTTTCCCAATTCTCTCAGCTCTAGGGAATGAGAAAATCTCAGGTACCTTTTGTGTTTGTTTTTTCCTGTCTTACTTTGTTCCTTTTTGATGCTTACTCCCAGATCCTCCTTGCAGAGGAAGGGACTTCCAGCCCCCTGGGCTCACAATGGGTCAAACCTCCTCAATCCCCAAAAATTCACCTTTAGGTTGTCTTTTACAAAATTGGAAAAAATTTAAGTTCTCTAAAGAACTTAAAAAGAAAAAGCTGATATACCTTTGCAATACTGCTTGGCCACAATATCGCCTAGGAGACCATGAAGAGTGGCCTTATTTTGGGACTTTACAATATAATACTCTTTTTCAGTTAAATTTATATTGTCAGCGAGAAGGAAAACGGACAGAAATTCCTTACATAATGACTTTCGTGGAGCTCTCTCGGAACCCCGTTCTCAGAAAAGATTGTAAGATGCTCATAGCTAGAGCTCCCCCACAAAGGGGCAATGAGGGTCAACAGGACATTTTGGATAACCCCTTCCTTATGGCCCCCAGGGCTTCAGCCCCAGCCCCTCCTCCTGTTCCCCAACCTCCCCGGAGCACCCTTGTTTCCTGTGCTCCCCCTTCCGTGGCCATCCCCTCTTTCTCTTGGTTTCCTGTAGTGCAACCCTCCTCTTATCCTGCCTCCTTCACGGTCCAAGTCTCCTGCCCTGTGTCTCCTCCCATGGCCCCTGCCCCCTTGGTGACCCCTCCTCAGGTCCCAGCCAAGGGTATTGTTGAGGTGCCTCCCTCTGTGGCCCCTTCCCTTGAAGGGACCCCTACTCGGGTTCTGGCCTCATGCCCTACCCCTGAGGCAACCCCTACTCAGATTACAGCCTCGGGCCCTGCCTGCATGGCAGTACCTCCTCCCCTGGCCCCTCTCTCTGAGGTGGCTCCCACTCAGGTCTCTTTGGTATCTCCCTCTCTGACCCCTACCCCTCCTCAAGTACTAGCTGATCTTCTCCCTTGCCAGCCAGATGCCCTGGCCTTGCAGTCTAATCTACCTCAGCCCCAAGCTCCAGGTCCCACAGCACCTTGAAGGCTTTTTCCCCTGAGGGAAACGCCTGCCTCCGCTGCTGGGACAAGGAGATTGCATGTTCCATTCTCCATTTCAGATCTCCTTCAAATTAAAGAAAAACTGGGGAGATACTCAGAAGATCCCACTAAGTTTACTGAGGGTTTTAGGGATCTGTCCCTGCAATTTGAACTTTCTTGGTGTGATTTGCATATCCTTTTCTCTACCTGTTGTACCACTGAGAAGAGGAGAATATGGGAACAAGCTCAAAAATCTGGGGATCGTTTGGATAGCAATAACCCCATAAAATATCCCCCAGGTACAGCTGCCATTCCCACTAGTGATGCAGGATGGAATTATCAAAGGAGTGAGGATAGAGAAAAGAGAGACCATATAGTAATTTGCCTGTTAGAAGGCCTAAGAACTGCATTTCAAAAGCAAATAAATTTTCAAAAAATCAGGGAAGTTACTCAGGGAGAAAAGGAATACCCTGCTCTTTTCCAGGCCCGGCTAGTAGAAGCTATTAAGAAGTATACAAATTTGGATCCTGATTCTGTTGAAGGGGCGGCAATACTTAACATGTATTTCATTAATCAGTCTGCCCCGGATATTAGGAGGAAACTGCAGAAATTGGCAATGGGACCCCAAACACCTCGGGTCCAATTGCTGGAGAAGGCCTTTGGAGTCTTCAACAATAGAGACCTGGTTGCAGCAGAAGAAAGGAAATGCAGGGAAAGAGCTAGAGACAGAGAACATGCTCAATTCTTGGCTGTTGCCATGGCCAGGAAAAGACCCAAGGAGCGCCCTTCCAGGGAGCCCCCTTGGAAGCCCATTGGGTTGGGCAGTGGGGAAACCTGCTTTCGATGCCACAAGGAGGGTCACTGGTCTAAGGAGTGCCCCTCTAGGGCGCCCCCCTGGAAGAAGCCTCCAGGATCCAGGCCTCTAGGACCGTGCCCAGCATGTAACCAGGAGGGACATTGGAGGTGTCCCCGAGGTGGGAAAAGTGGTAGAGCCTCCTCCCAGTACCCTGTCCTCCAGTCTTCTCAAGACTCGGAAGGAGGGGAAAGCCTGGGGCTTGGATGTGCTCCCACTTTCTCCACCTCTCTCGTGGAGCCCTGGGCAAAATCGAGGCAGAAGGTAAGGTTACCCACTTTATCACGGCTATGTTCTCTTGCTTTAACTAGTGGCTCTGGCCCCACATGCCCCTCGACCTATCAGGTCATGGGCATCAAGGATCTGTTGTCTGAACACTCCTCTGGCCCTGCCCCCTTGGGAAGGGACCTGATGGTGAAATTGGGAAGCCAATTTTCTATAGTTAAACCTCTTAACTCTCTTTTCCCTCTGTTTACCAGACCTCCCCATGTTCCCTCAGAGGTGTGGGAGAAGGTTGAGCCAATTGTTTGGGATCAGGGAATTCCTGGGCAAGCTACTTCTGCCACCCCAGCCATAGTTCCCCTCCATAGCCTTCAATATCCAATGAAGCCCAAGGCTTGGGAGGGACGGCAACCATTAATTGGCACTCAAGGCCCTGACTCACTCCCTCTAGAGTGGGGCCCCTACCCAGCACAAGCTTTTGGGACTTTGAAAACTAAACTGTCCACCATTCCAGCATTAGCTTTACCTAATCTAGAAAAACCTTTCACTCTCTATGTTGATGAAAGGAGAGGACAGGCCTTAGGAGTCCTAAACCAGGCTTTAGGACCTGACCCCAGACCTGTTGCCTATTTTTCAAAGCAGTTAGACTCTGTGGCTACTGGATGGCCTGCATGCCTCAGGGCCATAGCTGCTACAGCCACTCTAATTGAGGAAGCCTCTAAACTTACACTTGGCTAGCCCCTGGAAGTTCTGACTCCACATCAAGTTCAGAGCATCCTAGAAGCAGATGGCCACCAGTGGCTGGCTAACCACAGGCTCACCACATATCAAACCTTCCTCTTAGATACCCCCGACCTAATTTGGATGTGCTACACACTCGTGAACCCCAAAGCAGTGTGGTACACAGAACAAGTGATTAGGGGAGCTAGGTATGAAATCGTCATCTTTAATTCCCACCAGGGATATTGTCCTTTCTCTGTACTCCTGTTCTGTCTGTTTTGTTTGCTTAACCTCCTTGCCAGGTTTGTGTCCTCCAGGCTCCAAGCCATCAACTTCCAGATGACCGCTCAGACCTTGTACCCCTTGAACTGGACCCATTCAGCCGGGAACAGATCTACACCCCTTGCCAGCAGGAAGCAGTTTCAGAAGCTGAGATCTTCGTCCCTGACCCCAAAAGAATTTGGGTCCTATTTGTTTGAGGGGGGAATGATGAGGGCACAGTCTCTGGGAACCCCCTTGAATCTGGAATACAGTCTCTGGGAGCCCCCTTGAACTGTCCTTGAATCTTCCAACTGGATCTGGCCTTCCCCTAAGGCCACAAGCCTCACATTATCATTAGGCCCAAATCTCTGCCTAGCCTCACCCTTTGTTGTTCAGCTACTTTCCACCCTTAATCCCATTACCTCACCTTGCCCTCCTTGGACTTCCCCTCAAGACCCTCCCTAAACCCCTCCTCTAGTCACCCCAGACCACCCTTCAATCCCTCCTACAGTCTTTGTGTATATAATCTCCATCTTGCCTCCATGAAGGTGCTCAGATTCAATCTAATTCAGTAGGTTGAATCTGGCCCGCTTGTGCAAACAGGCGTCACAAGGGGGGAGGGGGGATTTCTTAAGACAGCCCATTATGTTGAATCCCTAATAAACTTTCTCTTTTCCCTTGGAAAAAAAAAAAGTATAGATCCAAACATGAATCAGCGGATGGTCCCAGGAGGTCTCCTTTTTCCCATTCACCAGATGCAGAGATGAGATTTCATTGAAACAAAAATTATTTGGGCTCAGAGTAATGAATGAATTGACTCAGTTGAGCATTGTGGTGATGTTGGTCTTTGAAAGAATCTTAGAGTAATCTGAGAATTACAGGGTTGGAAGGAACCTGGGAGGCCATTAGCCCAACTGGTTCCAGTATATGAATACCTTCTACAATCTTGTTGACAAGTACTCATCAAGTCTCTTGTTGAAGACCTCTAATGAAGAGATTGCCACCATCTCCTAATGGCAGTTTAGTCTGCTTTTGGCTACTCTTAATATCATATAGGTTTTATTCATATCAAATTATTATAAAATCATATCCTTTGCATCTTTTACCCATTGCTCCTAGTTCTGATTTCTGGAGCCACAGAAAATAAGTCAAAATCTTTCCTACATGATAGCCCTTAGAGGCACCGGTCATGCCCCACCCCCCCACCCCCCAGTTCTACCTTCTCCAGGCTGAGCATCCCAAGGGCCTTCAATGAATGCACGTGGTGTGATCATTCCCCAATTCTAGAGCCCTCCTCCTCTCCACGATCTCATGTTAATCAATGCCCTTCCTAAAATGGAATACTAGGAACTAGACACAATGCTCTAGAGTATGGGACCAAGAATATCATTTCCTTAGTTCTGACACCCTAGGTATATTTTAATATAAACTAAATGCCCTTTCAGCTTTCTTCACAACTTTACCATGCCATTAGTCCATATTGAGCTGGGAGTATTCTAAAACCCTTAGATCATTTTCAGGCAACTGCTAACCAGCCCATCCCCCTCATTTTTCAGATGAGTAAGTGAAGGTGTATTTTAAGCTCCTTGAAGACAGGGATCACTAATATTATTTTTATCATCATCATCATGATCATCACCATTAATATTTTGCACTGTCTTTCTATTAACAATATCTAGCACAGTGTCCGGCCCATAGAGCAAGGACAGAGCAAACTAGGTGGTATAGCGTGTGTAGTGTCGGATCTGGAATTAGGAAGACCTGGATCCAAATCCTTACTAGCTATGTGAGCCAGTCACATGACCACTCTTAGCCTCGGTCTTCTTATCTGTTAAATGGGAATGATGAGAGTAGCCACCTCATAGAATTGTTATGAGGATAAAAGGAGATGATATTTGTAAAGTACTCTGAAAACCTTAAAGCGCTATTTTTTTGAGACTGGGTCTACCTGTCTCACCAGAAGTGCAGGTTGAAAGTGGAAAGATCGAGTTACGGTGGCTGCTCATGGGCCCAATGCCCGGCTTGGGAGCTTTGACGTGCTCTGCTTCTGGCCCACCACTGCTTCAGAAGTCTGGTATCCCCTTTTTCACCAGGGCTCGCCATATTGGAGCCAGACTTGGGGGGGACACCTGATCAGCTTTAACCCTGCCGCTGTTCAGAACTGGCAAGCCCAAGTGATTAACCAGCCTCAATATCCCTAGCAGCAGCTACTGTAGGTGTGTGCCAACACATCTCCATTAAGATGGAGCGGCTTCATCTACATACACCTAGGCAAGGGTTTTTATCTATTCTTGAAGAGACTGTGGGTCTTCTCTTACATTCATAAGCCATCTCCAGTAAACATTGATTGCCGTTACTGTACTATTCTTTCCACATTCTTTATAAAGTATATTCACATATATAATGTATGTATATATGTGTGTATATATACATACATAAGTGTGTGTATATGTGTATACACATACATATATACACACATACATATACACTTATACATACATGTATATGTACACATATGCACATACACATACACATTCATATACATATACGTGTACATATGAATTATGTACATGTGGCATTATCTGGAAAAACAGACTTCCTTTCCCGATGGAATGAGAGAGAAAAACTAAATAAAAACTAAACCCCATTAAGAACATGCAACCTTTCCCATAATTTTACTCCAGTATCAGAATATACAATTCTAACTTCTGAAGAAGTTGTTTTCCAAAATTTTATAAATTGGTTGTTTGGAGCTCACTCTGCATTTTAAAAAATTTTCAAGAAATATTATAGACGTTGGTTAAGCTAAAAGGTGAGTCCACCAAGATCTACTATTTAACACATAATAGAATATTATAAGATAAGAGATTTGTAGCTGGAAAAGGCCTTCAGGTCATTTTGTCCAATCCTCTCATTTTACAGATGAGAAAACTGAGACTCAGAGAGGTTGAGTGACTTGTCCACAGTCAGACAGTAGTAACTTTCAGAGCTGGAATTTGAGCCCAAGTTTACTGATTCCAAGGTCAAACATGCTTTTGACTACACCATGCTTTCTAGCTAGGGTTCTTAACCTTTTTGGTTCCACGGTCCCCTTTGGTAGTCTGGTGAAATCTATGGACTCCTTCTCAAAATAATGTTTTTAAATACATAGGATCATAACAGATTCCAATTATATTGAAGACATAGTGTGTATATGTGTGTATACACACATGCACACATATACACATATATAACCTATTTGCATGTGTGTATATACACATATATGCATAATATTGAAATATATGTATATTTATATATCACAAATATTACCTCAGGTGAAGAATCTCTGCTTTATAGTTACTGAAAATCCAATACTGATTCCATCATACTGTATTTGATTATCTATTCCAAACACCTTATTTTACAAATGAGTCATACAGTCAGAAACTTGCCCAAGAAAACACAGATAATTGAACTGAGATTCAAACTGAGGGAGAGGGGCACAGAAAGAAGCTGATGAGAAAATGTCATTAGAAATTTAACCATAAATCAGGAATTGGGAAACCTGGGTTATATTCACCGAGCTTTCTCTTTTTCCCAAACAGAATAGAAATAGGATTCTTTAGTGAGTCTCTGACAGAAAGTAACACCTTAATCAAGCCTATTAATATTAGTTTTTGCCTTTTTTGTCTTAAGTCAACATTTATCTTTGAGGGGCAATTGGATTACTAAGTGGCACAAGGTATAAAAACTGAATTCAATGCCAGTGTACATTGCCGAATGTAAATAGTCTCTTATTCTGTGTGCTATGGGCTGAATGCAGGCAGTGTTCTGGGGAATATGCTTAGGGGATGAGGATCTGAGATATGCCTAACAAACGAGCACAAATGAAAATAAAGTAGAAGAGAAAATGGGCAGCTAGCCCAAGCCACTGGCCTATTATTGATAACCAGATGATGAGTAATTCCAAGCATAATCTTCCCTTTTCTCACCTGGAGTCTTTAATCTTAAACAAATCATGGTTAGTTCCTGACTTTTTTCAGTAAAGAAAATGGTCAATCATTTACTTTAGCAGCAGAATGTCTATCTGAGATAAAAAAAAAAGACAAAAGAGGGATAAAAGAGAAGACCAGGAAAAATGATCAACATTTTGACACAAAAATGACAACATACGCAGTGTTCCTAATGGGGGAACACCCCACTCCATCCCCACCAAAATCTCCCCCCCCCCCCACCAACTCTCAGTTCTGCAAAAGAGTGAGGGAATGTCAGCTGCCGTGTTCTTAACCAAGTAGCCTATTAGCTAAGCAGATATAAAGGTAAAGCAGATCCATTCAATCTAAATGAACAGGCTTTGATTGAGTGCCAACACTATGCTGAGTGCTGTGAGTAACACAAGATAAATATACATATGGTCCCTACCCTCAAAAGACTTTCTGTTTTATTGGAAAGAGAAAAGACTAGCACACATGAATGAACCGAGCAGCACAGAATCATATACACACATATAACGTAGGGACTGGCCTGTGAGGTTGCCTCCTTAGGGAAAACATAGTGCACTCTGCCTTCTGAATATACGCATACTTACATTGTACACATGTGCATACACATATGTACATAAGCCACTGTATGCAAATCACTTTATACATTATATAATGTATATACACATTATATAATGTACATATATTATACATACATTATATGCATATATAATTTATAGTATAATTATATATTCACTAATTATATTTATAATTAGAACAATTATATATTATATTTCATAATTATACATTTTATAATAATGTACATACATTCCATAAATACACATGTGTGTACATGCACACATGCATACATTATGTAAAGCATATATGTGAGAGGCAAAATGGGGCAGTACATAAAGAACTGGCTTCAGAGTCAGGAAGACCACCCTCAGGTCCTGAGTCTCTGACAGAAAAACCAGGGAAAATTTCTTAAGCTTTTAGTGTCCCTAGATGACTCTCTAAGACTATAAATTGCAAAGAGGGTCTAATCTGAACTGGAATAGAAAGTGTTGTATTAGGGGATCCACACACTGATGAAAGCATAAATTTGATCCAATCATATACAAATGTGAGTGTATACACACACATATATATACACATACACATATATACATACAGACACATAGTATATATCTCTCTGTATATGTGTGCACGTGTAAGTATATATGTGAATAATCATAATGCAGCCTTACATTCTAAGGTATGTGCATACATATGTTGAGTGTGGTGTATATTTATTTATGCACATATGTATATAAATGCATGCATATGCATACATATACTTTAAGCAAGAGTCAGAGATTGAATCAGGACTGTGAGCTGTCAGGGAAGGAATGAACTTTGGCTTGCTTCTCCACTCTTCACTCACTGTGTTCAGAGAGAGCCTTGTAGGGATGGGACTATTTTCTTTTTGAGCATCATCTAGTAAAATATAGGCTCCTTGAGGGCAGGACTCCTTGACACACAGTGGTGTTTAATAAATATTTGTCGGTTTGGATCGAGTCATCTGGTCATAAGCAATCCCCTCATTATAAAGATGGACAAAAAGTATTTATAGGGAAGCTAACCCTAACCTTCCCATAAGTACCAGCGTTAATACTACAAATTCCATCTCCTGACTGCTAGTTTAGTGCCCCATCTCTTGGCTTACATAGTCACGTTGGTTTGTCTATCATATTCACAATGTGGAATTGCAGGTATCAGGGGAACAGGCATGTCCATTAGAGCAGTACAGTTCAGCACTCTCGGGCCCTTGTTACCCTGATGAAAACCTCCTGTGCCAGCCAATTGAATATGGATTTTAAAGTGATCACTCCTTTGCCAATGACACCATTGCAACCTAGTACTTGGCTTGTTGGGACACTCAGAGCTTGTAGGAGATTTTTAGCCTAAAATGGGTTCTTTGAATTGCTGATGAATAATAGGCCTGAAATGGAGTGGGATGTCGTAGGATCTCAGGGCTGTTACTTTATAGTTTTTAGGGACATCTTTCTTTGGTAGACAAAAGGAAAAGGGGCTGGGAAATGTGTCCTTGGGGAGACAGGGAGCCAATTTGTTTTATCAGGACCATGAAAACTCTCAAAAAGAATAATGGCATTCAGTACTTACATAGCACTTTAAAGCTCTTTATAAATACTCATTAACAAATACTCTCGGGGAACAGATACATGTTAGTCTTCCCCTATTCCAGATAGAGAATCAGGAGCTCAGAGCAGTATGCCCAGCACTAGAGAACACAGCTATTAAGGAGAATATTAAACTAAACGATGCCCAAAGGGCTATTAAACTGTGCATACTCTTTGACCCAGCAATACCGCTACTAAGACTGTATCCCAAAAAGATAAAAGAAAAAGGAAAATGACTGATATGTACAAAAATATTTATAGCAGGTTTTTTGTGGTGGCAAAGATTGGAAATTGACAAGATGCCCATCAACTGAGGAATGGCTCAACAAGTTGTGGTATGTCACTGTGATGGAGTACCATTTTGGAGCCAACCAGCTAGAGAACAACAATTTATTGACGATGGTACAGAACTAGGAATAACAATACCTTAGCAGGATTTATACTTCCAAAAAAATGGATTTCCTGATGTCTGAATGGCTTGATTTCCATATATTGAAAGGGCATTAAAAGGATGCTCAGGACCACTGAGTCTGAACTAAACAGAATTACAGGTAAATTTGAAATAATCCCTTAACTTCTTGGGGCCTCAATTTTGTCACATGAAAATAAGAAGAGGATGGGTATAGACTGCAGCAGGTTGAGGTTGGTTGGTTTTAGCTATATGGTGGGGCTTTCAGGAAAAGAAAAAAATAGATTTTGGGACAATTGTATGTTTTGAGATCTAAGAAATATGGTTAGAATTATAGTTAACGAGAGAGAGGGAGAGAAATAGAGAGAGAGAGAGAGAGAGAGAGAGAGAGAGAGAGAGAGAGAGAGAGAGAGAGAGAGAGAGCGCCCACAAGCAAACATGAGAAGGACTAGCTAAATGATAGCATTAGTACAAGGTACTATGATTGGTGTCTGGGGACAAAGATATATCAAAAATTCAGAAACTCTAGTTAGACTCACAAGGCTAGGGTGCTATACTACCCACCCTTTTCCATTAAGAAGTCCACTGCTCTGGACCCAGGAATGCAATTTAGATTGGGATCATTTCTGGGGGAGGCTGGCCTCTAATAAGAAGGATTAGGTTTCCTTTCTTCATATTCTCTGCCTCGTTAAATACCCATCTGGTTATCTACATACAAATTATTTAAAGCTTACAATTAGTTTCATGTGTTAGGCTTTAAAAGGGAGAGGTAAAAAATGTTCTGTGCCATATGGATCAGGTGTGGGATAAATATTTATTTACTATGCACAAAAGTTATGCTAGAGAGACAACATACCAAAACTTATGGGATGCAGCAAAAGTGGTTCTTAGGGGAATTTTTATATCTGTAAATGCTTCCATGAATAAAATAGAGAAAAAGATCAATGAACTGGATATGCAACTAAAAAAGCTAGAAAAAGAACAAATTAAAAGCCCCCAATTAAATACCAAATTAGAAATACTGAAAACCAAAGGAGAGATTAATAAAATTGTAATCAAGACAACTATTGAACTAATAAATAAAACTAAGATCTGATCTTATAAAGCAACAACAACAAAATAGATGAATATTTGGTTAATTTGATTAAAAAAGAAAGAAAAAAGTATGCTAGACATAAAAAAGTACAAATTAGCAGAATGACTTAAAATAAGATTTAATGACTTGTTATAACTACTATTACAATCTAGGAGACTAATACTTAAATCTCATTTGAATGTAGTTCGTAGTTATACTGGTTATTTTAAATAACTAAGATTTCATTTTGACTCTCCACTGTCCAAACAATTCCCAATACATTCCTACTGATAAAATACGTCAGGCTTGGACTAATGTTCTTTCCCCCCTTTTTTTCTTCTTCTTTATTTATTTCTAACATTAATTTTTTTTTAAATTTGTAGTTCCAAATTTTTTCCCTCCCTCCAGCCCCTCCTCCATCCATTAAGAAGGCAAGCAATATGACATCAATTACATATGTGAAATCATGGAAAACATATTTCCATATTAGCCATGTAGAAAAAAGCAAGAAAAATAAAGTGCAAAAAATATTCTTTAATTTGCAGTCAGAGTTCATCAGTTCTCTTTCTGGAGGTGGATAACATTTTTCATCTTGAGTCATTTGGAATCATCTTGGATCATTTTATTGATCAGAATAGCTAAGTCTTTCACAGTTGATTATTATTACAATATTACTATCACTGTATACAATGTTCACCTGGAATTGTCTTCGGTCATCATATTGCTGAGAAGCTAAGTCAGTCATCGCTGATCATTGCACAATGTTGCTGTTACTGTGTACAGTGGTCTCCTGGTTCTGATTACTTCACTTTGTGTCACTTCATTTACATCTTCCCAGGTTTTTCTGAAACCATCCTTCTCATCATTTCTTATAGCAAAACAGTACTCCATCACAATCATGCACCACAACTTGTTGAGCCATTCCTCAGTTGATGGGCATCTTGTCAATTTCCAATCTTTGCCACCACAAAAAGCTGCTATAAATATTTTTGTACATATAAGTCATTTCCTTTTTCTTTTATCTTTTTTGGAATACAGTCTCAGTAGTGGTATTGCTGGGTCAAAGAGTATGCACAGTTTAATAGCCCTTTGGGTATAGTTTAGTTTAATATTCTCATCAATAGCTGTGTTCTCTAATGCTGAAGTTTCTCCTGTTGCTAACTGGCCCCTAGGATCTCTAGATCTCTCAGACTCACAAGGCCACATACAAGACTGGACACATTCATTTCTGGATAGACATCCACCTAACATCAGTAAAGAAGAAGCACAAAAGAGGCAACCCAAACCGAGGCTCCAGCTTGCCTAGGTAAGACATGGGCTTTACATCCTGTGTACTTATGGAGCCAGGGATAAAATAAAGGGTAAAACTTCACCTTTACTCATCCCCTCCTTACAAAGAAATTCAAACTTGTCCTGATCTGTTTCAAAGTTAGAAAAGAGAACTGAGAATGGGTGGCTCTCTTTTAAACATCTACTGAGTCACCAATTCTAGTTCTGCAGCCAATTAGGAGACTTTGCAGCATCTCAAGGGGCTTCCAAAGCAGACTCCAAAGCTCCCATGAGGTTAGTCAGAATCAGGAATTGTAACTCAGAGCATGCTTTGTGGAATGACTGTCATTATACTCATAATGTAGCCCCCTACCTTCAAAAGGCTTGAGATTTTATTAGGAAGATGAGCTGTATGTATAAAATGACATCCCCAACCACCCTTACATAGTTGGACAAGAACAGTCAGAGAACAATGTTAATTGAATTATTTTTCTGTGCTATAGTGCAAAGAGTATTGATTCTGAATTAGAAGACCTGGGACCAAAACCTGAATCTACTTGCTGTCTGTGTATTTTTGTTGTATTGTTTCAGTTGTGCCCAACTCTCCTTGACCCTAGTTGGGATTTTCTTGGCAAAGATATTGGAGTGGTTTGCCATTTCCTTCTCCAGCTCATTTTACAGTTGAGGAAACTGAGACCATCAGACTTAAGTGACTTGCCTAGGGTCACACAGCTAATCAATGTCTGAGGCTGGATTTGAACTCATGAAGATGAGCATTCCTGACCCCTGACTTGCAGGCACTCAATCCACTGTGCCACCTCACTGTGTGTCCTTGAGGTAAATAATTTAACATCTCAGTTTTTTCATCTAGAAAAATGCAGATGATAATTCTTAGAACACCCTGGCTCACAGTTTCCATGTGATCAAAGAACTCAACGTGAGATTATTATGAAGTCATCAACAATAGTCAAAATAACTGACTTTGGCACAGCACTTTACAGTTTGCCTAGTTCCTTACATATATATATATATATATATATATATATATATATATCTTTTACTGGAGTCTCACGACAGCCCTGTGAGGTTAAGGGACTCTCCATGGCACCACCGTTAATAAGTATCAGTGGAAGCATTCAAACTCAGCTTTTCTTGACTCCAGGCTTTACCCATTATCCTATGCTGACTTTCCGTGTGACGTATCATAGAGGAGAAAGGAATCTTGAAGACACAATGCTCGCTGTTATGGACGAAGAACTGGAAACCAAGGGAGATGAAGGTATTTGATTAAAGTCATAGAACAAATTACTACAAGATTCAAGATTAGAACTTACGTCCCCTGTCTCCTTAGAAATTATCCTTTCCCTTTAACCACAATATATTGAAATGACAATAATAGCTACCATTTATATAGCACTTTAAAGTTTGCAAAGCGTTTTACATATATTATCTCATTTGATCCTCTATACAACCCTGTGAGGTAGGTGTTACTATGATTCCCATTTTACACATGCGGAAATAAAGGCCAATAGAGGTTAAATGACTTGCCCAGGGTGTCACAGCAAGTATCTGGGACAGGATTTGAACTCAGCTCTTCCTGATTCTAGTCCCACACTCTGTCACCTGCCATATCATCTAACTACCTAATTAATAGTCAACATGTGAAACTTTGGTACCTTTCAAAATTTTTTTTTCTCTTGAGATCTCTTCTTTAAACCAGGAAAAATGACTAAATTAAAACTCCAAGAGAGTTCAGGGGAATTTTTATTTTTATTTTCTTTAAATTGACACTGACATATTTAAGGAACTTTTGTAACACGTATTGTACATTAGGTCATTTTTACATCTTACTCACCACTGATCATGCCTTATTTCAAATTGTGTGCTTAAATCTGCTCCTGTCTTTGAAGCTGAATGAATGATTAACAACGAACGATTGGGAGAGGAAAAATCATGCAATCATAGATTTAGAGTTGGATGGCGATTTTAAAGGTCATCTAATCCAGCTCCTTCCTTTCATAGATTAGGAAACTAGGCCCAGATGAGTCAAGGGACTAGCCCAAGGCTATATTGGTAGGATACGGCAAACCCAGAACAAAAACTTAGATTCTCTGACTCACAATCTAGGAAGGTAGAAAGTGTGAAAGAGACCTGGTTTAGGAAAAATTCTATGAAACATCTATCCGTTATGCTGGGCCTGACCCAGAAATACCCCCTGAGGTACCAAGGTACCATAAATCTTGACCTGAGACCCAACTGCAGGACAAAGTCACAGCGAAGGGGACAGCAAATGATGAGATGGGGCTTTGTCCGACATCCTGATCCCCTTATACCCAGTAATAGACTATTTGGCATCAAGACGGATGATGACCCCAAGGCTGGGTTTATCCTTTCAGTATAAAATCCCAGACACAGCTATATAAAAAATCCAGCCTCTATGGTTCTACAGCAAGCAAGTGTGTGTTTGTCCTCAAAGTACATCACAGCTCAAGGAACAAAGGCTTTCTGTCTTTATCTTCTTTCTGAGCCAGCATACTTCTGAGTTTATTTTCGAGAAGGCCCCAGGGGAGTTGCCAATGCTGGCCTGGTTAGCATTCACATTTTATGAGCAGCACTAAACCTTTTGGTTGGCTCTGCAGGGAGCTGCTCTTTGGTTCAACATAGGACCCCTTTTGCTGAACCTAATAGGATCGTGGTGGGGGCAGCGGCTGTGGCTGTGTTGAAATGAATCTTTTGTGGAATTCATGAGTTGGAAGGAACCTCAGTGATCACCTAGTCCAACCTATACCTGAAAAAAAAAAAACAAACCAAAACCTCCCTCTACAATAGAGGTTCTTTGTGTGTGTGTGTGTGTGTGTGTGTGTGTGTGTGTGTGTGTGTGTAAATGATGGACCCCATTGGCAAGCTGGTGAAACCTGTGGACTCTTTCTCAGAATAAGGTTTTTAAATGAATAAAATAAAACATATAGGATAACAAGGGAAACCAGTTATATTGAAATAAACATGCACTATTTTCCCAGTCAGATCCAGTGAGATGGTTGAAATCTTTCCATGGACCTCAGGTTGAAACCTCCTGTTCTAGCACATGCCTGAGAAGTGGCCATCCATCCTTTGCTTGAGATCTTTGTCAAGGGAGAAGCACATTGAGGCAGCCCATTTGACTGAAGTTTGACTCATAGGGTTAGAGAATCTTTTTTATGTCACATTAATATTTGCTCTAAGTTCTGTCCTCTGGGGCCAATCAAAGGACAGGGATAAGGACTGGATCTGTGATTTCATTGATTTAGAGAACTCTCTGTGTTGGTAAGCAAAATGGCCTTTGTTTTCTTTGAGTAATCCTTACTAGGTGCTAAGCCCTAGGCCCAAACCCCTATTAGGTGTAAAACCTTAGTGGGTGTGGATTGGCAACTAAGGTGTGGCCCAAGGTGGGGCTAACTCCAGGGAGGGCCTAGTTTACATGTCTGGGACAGCAGAGGCTCTTAGACCACGTGGGTTTAAGTCACCTCTTTGTGACGATTTTAGGTCACGTGGGTGAGTTGCATGTGTGACTCACCCCTGATGCTGAAAAAGATATAAAAACCAGGGATTGGCTGTCTGTTCCTTGGAGCTCTCTTACCCACAGCAGTGGTGGCATGCATGACTGGGCCAGCCCTTGTTCTGATCTCCCAGGCTGAACCTAGACGTTGGTAACTATGAATTGTATTGGGTCTGTCTGTTTGTAATTTGTTTAAGGGCTCTGGAGATGGTGTTGATGAGGAGACTCTGGGCAGCTGTAGCTAAGGAGCCCTCCAGCTTGTAAACTCGGATGCTGAGACTTTGTTGAACTCTGGTAACTATGTATTGGGATTTGAATCAGACAAGGTCTGTCTGTTGATGTTTGTAATTTGTTTGTATTTTGTTCTGAAGTTCAGCGTACTGGCTTTTTGCCCTGAACTAAGTGAATGCTGTCTGTATGCTGGATTAAAGTAAACTTGTCAACCCCTTCACCTTGCTTTCCTTAGTTAAACAGATCAAAAGAACCTGTGCTGTTGGCAGCTTTCTGGGTGCTGGCTGAGGGTGGATCTTACACTCCCACAGAAGCTGCTAGCCAGATTGTGAAAACAAAAAAAACAAAAACAACAAATTTCTTCCTGGATGAAGAAATTCCTTTACCATTACAAGTCAATGCCTTCTCTGTAAATTGTATTCTTAGAGAGTTGCCAAGAGCACTGGGGATTTAAGGGACTTAATTAAGGTCACACAGTCAGTAATTCCTCATTCAGGTGACAGATGAAGCCCTTACTTACCCTCACTTTCTCAGCCATTTCTTCTCAGGATAAATAGTCTTGACCGAGATGGTTAAGAGGTTTGATGAAAAGCCAAATTTTTCAGTGAAGATTGCTTAATTTTTCCTTCTGTTAAAGGTCATTCTGGTTCCAGATTTAGCCAGGAGAGTTACAGTTACTACTCCAAGTTTTCTTCAGCCTAGTTATATCCTCAAGTATCCTTGACCCAAGGATTCCATGTCTGAGACTTCACCAAATCCAACCCACATATGACCTGGGAGATCTAGTGTAGCCTGAGTCTGATGGGGCCACTGTAGTATCCATATAGAGTTGTCCCTATACCTGGTGGCCCTGGAAGGAAACTGATCTCCTGAAGCCCACTAGAGTAAACTCCAGAGTGTCTGACCCAGGCTGTCCTTGTGCTTTTTGGCTATCACAGAACCAAGCTATTCTTCCTGGGTAGGGTGAAGAGACTGAACGTTAGTATCATTGTCTTATCTGACAAGATTGGAGTTGGAATATAAGAACATGGATATAGGTTTTTAAATGAATAAAATAAAACATATAGGATAACAAAATAAACCAATTATACTGAAATAAAATATACTTTTTTCCATTCAGGCTCAATGACACTACTGAAATATTTCCATGGACCCCAAGTTGAAATCTTCTGTTCTACCACATGCCTGACAAGTGGGCAGTGGGGCATAGTGACTTTGTTTAGAGACCTGTGAGCTATTTGCAATGAGACTCAATGAACATTTATTATAAGTTCCAGGCACTATCCTTGGTGCTGGGTATCAAAGTCAAAAATAAAACTAAGAGAGCAGAGCGGCATTTGACCTCTGCTTATATGTGAACCAAAAGGTCAATTTACATTTTGTAGCTAAAATTTCTCTAAACCACATTCCTTTCCATTCTGTTCCATCCTGTACCCATGGCCCCAGGACTGTGCCAAGAATTGTGGAGAGTGATCAATAAAGGACATAATTGCTGTCTTCAAAGAACTTAAATCCTACCCTTTCAGTTCACAGTTCTTATATCCAAGGTTCTACACTTGGCCTTATCTTTAACCCCTCACACTCTCTCACCCCACACATCCAATAAGTTGCCAAAACTTCTGAATCATTTCTATCTTCACAATATCCCTTGCATCCAATCCCTTTTCTCTACAGATAAAACTACCACTTCAATTCAGTCTCTTACCACTTCTTGCTTATTTTATTGCAAAGGCTTCCAAAATGATCTCTCTGCCAAGTGTTTCTCTCTATTCTAGTCCATTCTCCACACTTTTACCAAAGCGATTTTCCTTAAGTGAAGATCTACTCATGTCACTCGCTTATTCAGTAAATTCCAGTGAGTCTTTATTGCCTATGGATAAGTATACATACATACATACATACATATACATATACATATACACATATATACATAGATACATATATATACATACATATATACATGTGTGTATGTGTGTGTGTGTGTGTGTGTGTGTGTGTGTGTGTGTGTGTATATATATATATATGTATATATATTCCTCTAAAAAAAACTTGGCCCTAACCTCTTTCCAGAGTCATTGGACATTATTCTCCACTCATACATTCTGCAGTCCAGCCAGACTGGCTTTCTCTTTGTCATAGACAATACCTCAACTCCCACTTCTCTGTGTTTGCCCTGGCCATCTCTCCTCCATGCCTGAAACATACTCTGTTCTGACCTCCGCCTCTTAGTACCATTTTCTTCCTTCAAGATGTAGCTTAAGGTCTCTACGGACATGATGCCTTGTCTGTTTTCCCCAGTTGCTTGTTTGATTCCCCCAAACTACCTTTTATTTGACTACTTTGCATTTTAAAAATATATCCACTTTATATTTAATCTGTATACATTTATATGTGTCTTTATTTCCTATTTCATTAGAATGTAAGTCCCCTGCAAGTAGGGATTGTTTCATTTGTTATATTTGTATTCCTAGCACTGAGCACAATTCCTAGTACACATTTGTAGGTACTTAATAAATGCTGCTTAAGGAATGATTGATTGTGCTTTTCAGGTTTATAGGGACAGTATGAAGAGTGGGTCTTGGAACCAGAAAGACTTGGGTTCATGTTTTGACTATGACATGTACTGGCTGTATGATTCTGGGTAAGTCACTTACCTTTCCAATGCCCTGGATCACTCTCTAAAGTTCTTAAGTTGCAAAGGAGAGGATGACTTATCTTCATCAGTAGAGGGAATCTCCTCAGGTAGGTCTTCCCTACACCCTTGAGTTCCAGTCCCCATTCCTATTCTTCAATCAATAAAGTTTTATTAAGCTTTTATTATGTGTCAGATGATGTGTCAGATTATACATGAAGATACAAAGATTAAAAAACAAACAAAAAAATAAAACGAGAACAGTTCCTTCCCTGAAGAAGTTTAAATGCAACAACCCTATGTGATAGGCAATGCCAGGAAAATCAACCCCAATTAACAGTTTAATAGGTTGAGGAACAGAGAAAGAAAAGGACTTTTCCAAAGTTAGAATCTGGATTTGAACCTATTATCTTCCAAATGCAAGACCAAGTCTCTCTCTAATACAAAATTCTGCCTTTGTAATAGATGGCAATAGAGGGAGAAATCAGTGTTGCAATTCTCTAATTAGGAAGGCTTCATGGAGGAATTTAGATTTGAACTAGGTCATGAATGATTGATTAAGAAATGAAAAATTTGAATTTCAAATGATCAGGTGAATTTAAAGTAGTTCATTACATACATATACACATATGTACTTATATACATATACACACATGTATAGCTATATACATGTATATATGTATGTGTCTATTTGCTTAGAGCCTCAGAATGATTATCAAAGACTAGGACTTTATTTTTGTCCAATTTCCCCCAAATTTTAGAAAAATATTCCTGCTTTCAGAGAATTTCTATAATCCAAGTCCCAGTTTTCTAAAAACACTGGAATATTGCATTGTCAGCAATAGTCAGTGACAGATTAACAATGACCAGGGACTAAATAAAAGAAATTATTCATCTGTGTAGAATTTGTATATCTGCCCAGATTTAGAATCCAAGAACAAGTTCTTTCCAAAGATTAATATGATAAGTTAAATCTCCAAACTCATTAATCATAAGAAATCACACGTAGGTTTCCAAAACCATGGTTTCTTTTTCTTTTTCTCCCCAAGATCTCATCCACTTTTACTTTCAAAAATTTCATGCCATTTTCTCTCATGTTGCTGGATTCCTTTCTGCCCTAGGGCCCTGGTCCACTGCTGTAGAGAAGAGCCTGAAGTTAATGAATCCTGAGGTTTGAATGCTTACCAAATATTCTCCAAAATGCTTTAATATAATTTACCAGTCATCCCAAAGGAGAAAATTTGTTTTTGTAGTTATTCCCTTTCCCTCTCTCTCTCTCTCTCTCTCTCTCTCTCTCTCTCTCTCTCTCTCTCTCTCTATCTGCATTCAGACAGATCTGATATTAAAATAGTAATGAACATTAGTTAATTACATTTTAATTATCTACAATTGTAAATATATATTTCAAAATCTTGGTTCTATGACAGATGTACAGAATTACCACCTTTCTCTTACAGAGAAATACCATTTCCTAAAGATGTCTAATGTGGGCAAAATGGATATAACTGGCTTCATTTTAATGCCCTTTCACATCCATTTCTGGACACAATAACTCTACTAAACTCTTTTTTTCTTTTTTTTCTTTCATATGTATCCTAGGAACATTTTGTTGTTGTTGTCGTTGTGTTCATTATATAGATCTGTGACTTCACTGGAACAGGAAAATCTTTGTGTAAAGGATTCTTTCACTGATGCCATATGTCAGCTGCCCGGGGTCTGAGAGGTTAAGTGATTTTTTCCATGGTCACACAGCCAGTAAATAGCAAAGGTATGACTGGAACCCATATTGTCATGCTACCAAATCCAGATCTCTATCAATGATACCAGGCTGCTTCCTCTTGTTGGCATATTGCTGTTTATTAATATCGATAAGATTCACTGTTTCATTGTTTCTTCCAAAGCAGAAGGCTGGTCTGCTGGCCAGAATTTGGGGTCTGTTATCTTGGCACTATTCCAAAATGTATATTACAGCAGGTGCTCCCAACACATTCTTGGGTTCATAACCATAACCTAGTGTTAATCTATTGGCTGACTCATGTTTGAAAACTTGCCGTTGTTCAACTGTCTTAGAAAAAAATTCTGAGAGGGTGTTGTAAGAGTCTGAGTCATAGGTTTTTCTGCATTCAATATATGGGACATTCCTTTTATGGAATGGGTCAGGATCAAGGTTATTCAATAACAATGGTTTTTCTGTACGAATGGAATTTGGCAATTTACCATAAGAATTTTATCAAAAACATTTTGTTTGACTAGAGATGGGAGATAAAATATGCCAGTGATCTCCGTTCCACCTTTACTAATAAATCAGATTATCCCCAAATAAGTTCAACTCCCATAAATATTCTTAAACATTAGACAAATATCTCTACCAACAAAGGTGGTATCATAGAATTAGGGAATCTTACAGTTAGGAACTATTTTAGAGGTTGGCTATTCTATCCCATCATGTACAGTGGAGAAAACTCTGGTATCAGGGTTCATATTCTAGCTCTAACAATTTCTCCTTTTGTGATGTCAGACCACTTACTTAATTTCCATTGGCCTTATCTTCCCCTTGTATAAAGGGAAAGAGTTGGATTTAATGACCTCTGAAGTCCTTAATAGCTCCAAAGCTATGATCTTATGAATCTTTGCTTGAAGCTTGAATTTTACCTTCAGTTCTACCTTCAAAATTCTCATCAAAATAAGGATATAGGGGGAAGTAGCTTATCTTTTGATTGAGGATGTATCCCAGCAATGAATAGAGAACATACAAACAAAACATAAGGATAAATGAAGAAGAGTGTATCTTGGGCCTTGTAGATGGAGCAAGCAATAAGAAAGGTGGACTTGGGTGGCTACACTTCAAGGGCCATCAGTAATGAGGGCTTCTATCAACTTCCTGAAAATCAGTGAGTATTTCCTTTTCTCATTTCTGATCCTAGTCAAGGGATGTTAATGGCTCCACCCTCGGCAATCTAGTCCAGAGTTTCTAGCAATTTCCCTTTCCTGTGACTCTTCCACCTTGCTTTTAAGACTGAGTGTCCTGTGTCTCAGTCTATGATAGATGTGTTTGTCTTTGTGTATGTTCTGAACTAGGCCGTAAGGCTGAGGTCAAAGAGTCATAGGGGACAATGATTGACTGGGCTCCACTCAACACCATGTCAACATTCTTTCATAGCAGTACAAAAGGAAAACATAGGGCATGCCAGATAGCCTACCCAGGACGGGATGAAGAAGGAAGCACTCTTTTGAAGCATTTTACTTCACTTTAGAATAAGAGAAATGGTAGCATAAGATGAGCAAAAGGCAGGCTGGTACACATGGACAGAAGCATTCATTGACAATACTCTGATAACACCTGGTTTAATTTAAAAACAAACATGTAAAGTGACTAGTTTGTGCAAACCCTTGAGAATAAAATTATAGATAACAGACAGACCTTGATCTTACAGGTCTTACAACCTAATAGTGCCAGGGGAGAAGGAAAGAAGATATGCATATAAATAGCTGTAGTAGAAGGTAAAAGAAGGTAAGTGCAGTGAAGTATAGATAGACAGATAGACAGATAGATAGATAGACAGAGAGAAATATAGATGTAGATGATAGATAGATAGATATTCTATATGTATAGTAGATAGATCAATAGATATATATTCTATATATATAGTAGATAGATAGATAGATAGATAGATAGATAGACAGACAGACAGACAGACAGACAGATAGATAGATAGATAGATAGATAGATGGATTAGATAGCTAAAACCTTTATTAAGGGCCTACTCTCTGCCAGGCACTGTGTTAAGTGCTTGCTAGACAGTTCCTGCCCTGAAGGTACTTACATTATAATGAGGGAAGACAAAACAAACATGGGAGAAGGAAAATAGGAAGGGGTTACACCATGGTGGCATGTCTGGGAATGTCAGGGGAAGGCCTAGAACTTAGCAATTGAAGGCCAAAGCTAGCCTATCAACCCGAGACAAGGCGATGGCAGAATTTAATTTTCTAGAAGTGAGGGAGTACAGGTTATGGTTCAAGTGAACACCACATACCTGGAGATATAGGGTGAGATCCAAATGAGGTATTTTGAAGAGACAGAGATCATTTTTTGTGGGTGGGGAAGCAGGGAGGGGTCATAGAGAGAAGACCTCATGGAGGAAATTGCCCCTGAATTACATCTGGAAGAATAAGAGAAACTCCAATTTATAGGGGTGTGGGGATTGGGGATGGGGGCATTCTAGACACAGAAGACAATATGAGCAAAGGCATAGAGATGCAAAATGAGAACAGAGGATAGATTACATTCTGGTATTGCTGGGGCACAAACTAAGTAAAGAGGACTAACAGGAGACAAGATGGGAGAGACAGATGGGAGATAGATTGCAGAGAATCTCAAATGGCTGGATTCAGGTTTGATAGGCAATGGGGAATCACTGAAGCTTTTTCAGGAAAAGAATAACATGACAAAAACAGGAAATACCACTCAAACGAAGCCTATATTTCTATCATGAAAATTAGCACAGCCTTCTAGGGGAAGTGGTCTGATGCTGTGAGAGGGGGGTTTGATTAGTTCACCTCATATCTCCCTTTGCTGTTATTTTCGAAAGAATGTTCTGGAAGTCTGTGAACTCTTTCAGTTGAGTGGATTAGGAAAGGAAAATACTTATATGTGAAGATTTAAATTTAAGAATAGAAAGAATCCAAACCTCCTAACCACACCATAAATTAGTTTTGTAGCACAGATGCAAAGATAGACCTTGAGGTTTAAACAAACAGCTAATGCATTTCACAGGATGGAGAAATAAAGTTAAAGCCCAGAAATTCTGAGCTGACAAAAAACGGCTGACAACTGAACCAAGGGAACTTAGCCCAAGATTTAGGGCTCCAAATAAATTCAATTCAGTCCAATTTCAACGGAAATGTCATTCACTAATTTTCTATTATATGAAAGACACCGTTAGACTGCAGAGATACAAAGATGACAATGAAAAAGAGGTGGTGTTGGTTTTTGATTTCTTTTCCCTCAAGGAGTTTACATTTTGCTGGGAGATTAAAAAAAAAGAAGTTTGCAAAACGTTTCATATGTACATTATCCGTAGTTCTCTGAGGCAGACAATGCAGACATTGCTTCAATTTTACAGATAAGGAAGATAAAGTTCAGAGAAGTTAAATATTTTGCCAAAGGTGACATAGTTATTATGAAAGGTAGGATTTGAACTCATATCTTTCAGGTTCTTAAACCACACTGCCTTCAAGTTCTATTTTGGATTATAAAATGGGTTCTGCTTGTGTGTGTGTGTGTGTGTGTGTGTGTGTGTGTGTGTGTGTGTGTGTGTGTGTTGCCCATGTAGATTATGGGTATATCTATATGGGTTTGCCAAATTTTGTTTCACAAGGAGGTATAACAGTATCTCACCTACCCTCTGCAGGAGAAAGTTTGATTCCTGTCAGGAGGGAACAGGAGATACAGACCATGAAGCCAGCCTATTCTTCTCTCCTCAGAGAGGGGATGCTAGACTAGAATTATGTCTCTGTGCCCTCTTCCTTTAAATGTTGCTAGTCTGAGAAATGGTTTTTAGGTTCAAGTTTTTTTTTCCTTATTACTATTTCTTAATGGTGAGGGAAAGTCCAAATTTTATGCAAAGGACTTCTCTTCTACCATGTACTAACTACACAAAGGGCATCACATATACAAAATAGTGAATAAACCCATTTATTCAAGACAATAGCAAACAAAAATCAGGGAACTTACACAGCTTAAAATATACCCAACAACATACAGAATGGATGAGATTTTTCACTTGGAGATCAACAGAGAGATGGAGTTCCCAAATCAAACTAACGGGAAGTTTCCTGAAGTCTTTAGTATGGTAAGCTAGAAATAGGGACATGCTTAAGGATCCAGCTACTCTGTATCTTACCTTCTTTCCAAAGTCTTTTTCTCCCTCTAGGGACACCTCTCTGACAAGAGCCTGAAACCATATGTATCCTCTCTCCAAAATGAAAGCCAGAAAAAAATTCTGTCTTCTCCCAAGCTTTCTACAACTTAACAGCTTTGGGGTTTCAAATTATCATTCTGTTCACCAGTGAGTTGAACCTTATGCAAAAACCCAGGCTTAAACTCTGAGTTATGATAAGTTCATAGGTATACAGCTGGAAGGTACTCGTGAGGACGTTCATTTTTCATATGAGGAAATTGAGAGCCTGAGAGTTTAGTTCATTTAGCTGCCCAATGTCACTTTTTCCATTGTTATTGTGGTATTGTGGCTTCATCTTCCTCTTCTGCTGGCCCAGTTTAGGGGCCATGCTCAAGAAATTAGCCTGGATTGTAAATTCTTTGAAACCAAGGGCCATGTTTTAGTTATCATTGTATGCCAAACAGTTAGAACAATGTTTTGCAAGGAAAAAGACCCTAATGCAATTCAACTTGTATTTATTTGTTTATTACTTTAACCTATTATGTACAATGCTCTAGGAGTACAAAGAAAAAGGGAAAAAGAGGTTCCTGGCCTCAAGGGATTTTCATTGTAAGGAAGGGAAGAAATATAGCATTTACATATTTATTTACTTAGGCAATCTGTGCAATAAGCATTAATAAATACTCATGGAATTGAATTACAGAGAATCGCAAAATTTCATGCAGAGGGGCTAAGAATGCCAGTGTATATATGACATTGTCATCACTGACAAATTTGTGGGCTGAATTCATTTCACACATTCTGGATCATTTATCCCCTTCCTATAGTCAGTGAATTTGTTATGTGTATGCGTGTGTGTGTGTGTGTGTGTATGTGTGTGTGTGTGCGTGTGTGCATATATACACATATGTATTTGATAATTGCATTTCAGTATAATTGGTTTCCTATGCAATGCTATATATTTTAATGTATGTATGTATTTTTAATTTAAAATTAATATTGCAAAAATTACAGAGCACAAACATGATCAACAAATAAGAGATATAAAACTTCTCATTTTTGCACTCCTTTGCAGAAGCATGTCAATGGAAATCCATGTATTTAGGGGAAATCCACAGACATTGAAATAATATAAACATTTTTGTAGCAAATTTCTCTGATAAAGGCCTCAGATTTTGTCACTGTATTGGTTTTCCTAATGTTTTGCCTCTTCTTTCCTTATCTTCTTTTTTTTAGTATATTTTTTATTTTTATAATTAATTTATTTATCTTTAGTTTTCAACATTCACTTCCACAAGATTTTGAGTTTTAAATTTTCTTTCCTTCCCTCTCCTCTCCCCTCCCCAAGATGGTGTGTAATCTGATATAGGCTGTACTTATACATTCATGTTAAACATATTTTCACATTAGTCATGATGTAAAAAAGAATTAGAACTAATGGGAGGAACCACAAGAAACAAAACAAAACAACAAAAGAGAAGGAGAGCAAATAGTATGCTTCCATTTACATTCATATTCCAAAGTTCTTTCTTTGGATGTGGATAGCATTTTCCATCGTTAGTCTTTTGGAGTTGTCTTAGATCTGAGATATTCATTGCTGAGAAGACCTCAGTCTACCAAAATTAGTCATCGCACAACATGGCTGTTACTGTGTACAATGTTCTCCTGGTTCTGCTCCCCTCACTCAGTATAAGTCTTTCCAGGTTTTTCTGAAGCCTGCCTGCTCATCATTTCTTATAGCACAATAGTATCCCATTACCACAACTTCTTCAGCCGTTCCCCAATTGATGGACATCCTTTCAACTTCCAATTCTTTGCCGCCACAAAAAGAGCTGCTGTAAATATTTTTGCACGTGTGGGTCCTTTTCCTGTTTTATGATCTCTTTGGGATACAGACCTAGAGGTGGTATTGCTATAAAACTGTGGAATGCACATTTTTATAGCCCTTTGGATATAGTTCCAAATTGCTCTTAAGAATGGTTGGATCAGTTCACAACTCCACCAACAATACATTAATGTTCCAATTTTCCGACATCTCCAACATTCATCATTTTCCTGTTTTGTCATGTTGGCCAATCTGATAAGTGGGATGTGGTACCTCAGATTTGTTTTGATTTTAATTTCTCTAATCAATAGTGATTTACAACATTTTTCATATGACTACAGATAGCTTTAATTTCTTCCTCTGAAAACTGCCTTTGATCATTTGTCTATTGTGGGATGACTTGTATTTTTATAAATTCAATTCGATTCTCTATATATTTTAGAAATAAGGCCTTTATCAGAGATACTAATTTACTTCCCAGCTTTCTGCTTCCCTTCTAATCTTGGTTGCATTGGCTTTATAGTATATGTATTTAAAAACTTTATTCTGAGGAATCCATAGACTTCAGCAGACTTGTACAGGGGTCGATGATACCAAAAAGTTTAATCTCTGCTATAGCATAGCCAGTCATCACTTGAATTCTTACTTTTCCTAACTAGCATGGCATTTGCTGAAATCAAATGATCTTTAAAGCTTCCTCTCTTCTCCTTTCTCCAACCCACCTTTCCCCTCTTCTTCTCTCCTCTCCACTCCTATGCTCTCCCCTCCCCTCCTCCTCCATGACTTGGAGAATGCTGCTCTGGTAAGTTATATGGAAATCACTTAGAAGACTCAAAAACACCTGTTTGGGAAGCTTGGGTAAGGATTCTGAAGAACAGGAATAATCAGGGCTTAGTGCTCTGGGAAAGGGCTGACAAGCCTGACATCCAAATAAAGACTTTTGGAGTATGAATGTAGATGGAAGCATACTATTTGCTTGGTATTAACAGATGTTGTTCAGGAGCCTAACCACCATGACAATGCTAAATTACCCAGTGTAACTTTTCTGTCTTCTGTGCTTACTCATTCTCTATTCCCTGATCCCACTGGATGACTTCGGCTTGGCTTTCCTATGGGAGAGAACATTTATAAGCCATAGCATGACATCCAGTGGTTTCATTGGAGAACTATGAATCAGGGCTTTTTGGAGTGGATCCCCTTTACTCACTGGATGACCATGGTCAATTTCCCATCTTGTAAATATTTAATTTTTCTTTATTCATTCCTTTTCTGATGCCTAATATGTCTATTTTTCCCATATCTGTAAAACAAAACGACAAAAAAAGAAAACAAACAAAAAGTCACTTGACCCTGCCAATACCTCAAGCTATTATCTGAAATTTTTCTTCCTCCTCACAGTCAAACTCCTAGAAAAAACTCTAGGCTTTTTTTCCCCTTCCCAATTCTTCATTTCTTTTTCACTGCTCAAATCCCAGAAATCTGGCTTCTAGTCTTAATTCTTGACTGAAATAGTTCTCTCCAAAGTCACCAGTGGTCTCTTTATTGTAAAACTCTAATAGCTGTTTCTCATTCTTCATCCTTCTTGACTTCCTTGAAGCATTTGACACTGTTGACCACCTCATCCTCCAGAATACTCTCCTCCTCCAAGGTTTTTCATGACATTGCTCTCTCCTGGTTCTCCTTCTACCTCTCCGATTGTTTCTTTTCAACCAGCCCCTACTGCTGGATCATCATCCCAGCCCTATTCCTCTTGTTTGGAAGTACCCTAGAGTTCTGAGCTTTTGTCAGGGTTCTCTGCCCTATCTCCCTTCTCTCTTGTTGAACTCAGCAGCTCTCATGGATTCAGTGATGATCTTGACTTAAATAATAGACATCCGAAATCTAGATATCCAGCCTTCAACTCTCTCTTGAGCTGTAGTGTTTACATTTATAACTGCCTGAAGAATAGCTCCATCTGAACATCCCATAGTCACTTCATATTCAACATACTTGAAATGTAAAACATTTTCTTTTTTTAATATGAAACTTACCCATTGTTCTAAGTACCTATTTCTGTTGAGGGTACCGATATCATTCTAGTCACTCAGGTTGATTTGCAGTTTCAGAGGCATTCTTGTCTCTTATTCTCCATATTCAATTAGTTTTCATGTCTTTCCTCATCCAAAACATTTCTTCCTTTCTTGCCCTTTTCTCTACTTGTATGACCGCCATCTTAATTCATGCCCTTATCACCTTTTGCCTATACTGTTACAGTAGCTTCCTAATTGGTCTCTCTGCCTCCATTCTACGTCCTTTTCAATTCAATCTCCACATAGCTGCTAATTTGATAAAGCACAAGTCTGATGATATTGCTACCCTGTTTATGAAGATTCTGTGTCTTCCCATTATCTTTTTGATAAAATACAAATTCCTATGTTTGGCATATAAAACTTTTTACTATCTGGCTATGAGCAATCTTTCCAGACTTGATTCCTATTACTCCCTCAATCAACCTCCCTTCTACCCCTCAGCAGTGTACTCAATGTTTGGTTTTGGGGGGGTTTTCTTTGGTTTTTTGTTTGTTTTGTTTTTATCAAATTGACTTATTTGGTGTTACTTACACATAAAATTTCATTTCCCACCTCCACACCTTTGGAAATGAATGGTCATATCCCAACAGTCCTTTCTTGACCCTCCTTCCCTTCACTCAGTTGTTAACATCTTCCTCCATATCAATTTATATTTATTTTGCATGTATTTATTTTATTTTGTATTTACTCATTTGTGTACATATGATTTCTTTTCATAAAATATAAGTTTCTTGACAGATGGAAGTACTATATTTCTGTTTTCTCATCCTTAGCACCTAGGTACCTTGTTGCCTGACATACAGATGCTAGGAATACAAAGACAAAAAAACGTTTTGTTGAATTGAATCAAATTGAATTGTAGAATAATACTTGCTTTCCTGGAGGACTTTTAGGATTGTGATATAGTTGTGGGAGCAGAAAGAATATTGGACCAACAGTCAAGGGAATTGTGGTCTAATTTGTACTCTACCACTAATTAGCTAATGTAACCTTGAACAAGTCATTTCTGCTATTGAGACCTCAATTTCCTCCTTTGTAAAATCGAATCCGCAGATATCTGTATCTCCTACAGCTCTGATGTTCTATGGTTATTTGAGCACCTGAAGATTTAGTACTTCAATGGATCCATCATCTCATCAATGTGGATATTTCCTCCAATTATGGACTTTCCAAATCATCTCTACCTTCTTGTTCTGTGTGATTTTTCCCATAAATCTTTCACAAAGTCCTAAGGGCTACCTTGTTGATCATTCAACTTTATTTTGATATCACTGTTCCATGTAGACTCTCTTTTTCCCTTGCTCTTGATCCTATCTGCCCACCTTGTTTGTTACTCATACATTTCTTTGACATCATCTTCAATGCCTTGATGCTCTGTGTTGGCAACCAAAAATGGGCTCCTTAGCACTTAGTCAACAAGTGCCCTTGACTAGTTTGGCTTTTTCCCCTGAACTGAATACTGTTTGTATGTTGGACTGGAGTAAGCTTGTCGGCCCCTTCACCTTGCTTCCCTTGCTTAAGCTGATGGAAAGAACCTGTGCTTTCCCGGTCAACCCCTTCACCTTGCTTAAGCTGATGGAAAGAACCTGTGCTTTCCTGGTCAACCCCTTCACCTTGCTTAAGCAGATTGAAAGAACCTGTGCTTTCCCCGGCGTACCTTACACCCCCGCAGAAGCCGGATGGTTAAAAGCAGCTCCCGTTGGAGCCAGAGGCTGCTATAGCTACAGCCACAGCCACAGCTACAGCTGAAGCAGGAGCTGCCAGTGGCAGAGCTGACCTACGGGAGGAAGCTGAACAAGGACTTCAGGCCAGTGGGTAATCTTTTTACCATAGAGGGGGAAGCATGATTTTGCTTTACGCAATCATGCTTCTCTATAGCCTCCTGGTTACTCTTTCAAGGCGTACTTATTGGGCCTGGAAGCTTTTGATCAATATATCAAAATGGGGTTGCTGGTTCATGGGTTGGTTACTGTGGAGCCTAAATATATGTTTTGATTCTTCTGCCTTCTACTTTGAGAGTTTCTTATATCCGGCGGTTCCGAACCTTTCAGACATGTTTATGATCCTATTTGAGATTATAAACTCTGCCCTCCTAATGCATGCTCATAATTCATTATTTTCAATATAGTACAGCCAATTTACATCCCTCATAAGGATCTTTGATCTTTGACTGGGCTATGCCATGATTCAGAGTTATTTGTACCTATATCAGTATTCATGTGTATATTTATATGTATCGCTATATCTGTGTCTATACTTATACCTATATCTGCAGTCATATTTATATTTTGTTTTTCACTTTTTTCTGTCATGTCTGACTCTGTATGACCCATTTGGGGCATTCTTGGCAAAGATCCTTGAGTGGTTTGCCATTTTCTTCTCCAGCTCATTTTACAGATGAGGAAACTAGGGCAAACAGAATTAAATGACTTGCCCAGGGTCATGTAGCTAGTAAGTGTTTGAGGCCAGATTTGAACTCAGTAAGATGAGTCTTCCTGACCTCAGGCCCAGCACTCTATTCACTGCACCAACTCACTGCCCATCCATATATATATTTATATATCCATAGGTATAGCTATATCTTTGTTCATATCACTATCTCCAGTGCAGTTGAAAGAATATATGGTTTTAAAAAGATAACCTATTGTCCAGACTATGATATGTATTGCTAACTCATAGAATTGTCCCATCACAACTGTATCTTGGATATACACAGCAGATTGACATGAATTAATTTGGTATGGCATTGAAAATGAAGAGAAAAGGCTGAATTGAATTTGGGGCAACTGAACAGCATTCTAGAAAAACGTTCACTTAATTTTATGTGTAACAATAATAATATTTTTTAGCTGCAAACTCCTAAGGTGCTTCCTATCTATTATTATTATATCGTCTAATTAGTGTATATATAATGTATTAATAATAATGTAATGTATAAAATATAGTGTATATATAATGTAATAATATATAATGCATATAATGTATTAATATAATGTAATAAAATATATAATGTATTCTATTATCTCATTGTATAGGAGAAAGAGTACTAATCCAGGAATCAGAAAACCGAGGTTTGATCCTAAGCAAATTAGTTTCTTGGCTTCCTTCAAGTACTTCAAGTTTTCTGTCTTTCTTCAAAGCTTCTACAAGAAGCCTTTCTAGATCCCCCTTGTGGCTAATGCCTTCTCTCTGTTGATAATTTCCAGTTTCTTTCATCTGTGTCTTACTTGTACATCGATGTCGGCATGTTGCCTCCCCTCTTAGACTGTGAGATCATTGAGAGCAGTGACCGTTTTTGTCTTTATGTCCCTCTCACTTTCTATGGTGCTTGACAAATGTACGTTGACTGGACTTGAGTTCTGCTCTTCATGCTTCAGTTTCCTCTGCGGTAAAATGGAAACAGCAATAATAGAACTTTCTGCTTCACAGGTTTATTCACTTCTTTTATTTTTCTCTAGACCTTTGATTTCACGGCTATAGTAGTCTTTAGTAAGGAGATTCCTCTATGAATGAAGATACTCATCTTTTCTGCAACTTATAGTCATAGGGAGTTGCCAGGGCCCTAAGAAGTGAAATTAACCTAACCTTATATTTTCACGATCAATCAACAAACATTGATTAACTGCCTACTATGAGCCAGGTACCATGATAGGATAAAAAAGGAAAGCAAAAATGGTGCCTGACCTCAAGAAGCTTCCATTCTAATGGGGAGATGGCAATGTATATGACGAGGTATGTACAAGGATATGGACAGAATAGGTGAAAGTTTGCCTTAAAGAGGAAGATACTTGGGGAGGTGGTGTAGGGGAAGGCTTCGAGTAGAGAGTGACATTTGAGCTCAGAGGTAGGGCTTAAACTCAACTCTTCGTGATTTGGAGGTAATGTGTATCTACTATGGTGGCTACCAGTGCCCCAAGAGAAAACTTGAAATTCTATATAAATAGGAACTGTTATTAGCTAAGGGCAGCGAGGTGAGGTGACACAGTGGATAGAGCACTGGGCTTGGAATCAGGAAGATTCATCTTCCTGAGTTCAAATCCAGCCCCAGATTCTTACTAGCTGTGTGACCCTAGGCAAGTCACTTAACCTTGCTTGCCTCAGTTTCTTCATCTGTAAAATTAGCTGGAGAAGGAAATTGAAAACAGTCTAGTATCTTTGCCAAGAAAACCCCAAATGGAGTCAAGGGGAGTAGAAGGCAACTGAAATGATACAACAACAAATTATTAGCTACAATTATTACCTGTTCTTTACAGAAACCCTGTGAGAGATCTAGGATAGATAATAGTTATTATTCATGGTATTTTTCATTTACTTGGAGACAGAGTTAAGAAAGATCCAGGGGAGGTGTGATAACAGGAAGAAAATCTCCAGCCAGGATCTCCATGGCATTAACCACAGCAGTAAATTCCATTTAGCTATTGTTGCTTAGAAGAAACCAGGAAGCTCTGAGTCAGTCACTGTGTGAACATAATCTATGGTGTCACCTAAAAAGGCACGTGGCAATGTCGGTCTTTCCTGGTGTTGAATAACCAGGTAAATGGACTTTCCCTGACCCTGTTTCTCCTCCTCTATCAAATACTGTTCACCTCAGCAGTGAGGCAGAGGTGACCTCATAGCACCTGGCTGCAAAGCTGGCAGCAGAGATCTTACCAAAATACCCCTGAACTTGACACTGGGTGTTATGATTCCTTTGCTCTTACCTGTTCTTTCAGAAACTCATAATCATGTGATCATAGATTAGAGAGGAAAAGGATCTCGGGGGCCACCTGGTCCAACTCCTTCATTTTACAACTGAGAAACTGAAGTCCAGAGAGGTACATGACTTGACTTGCCAATGAGATCAAAGAGGTGGTAAATGACAGAAGCAGTATTTGAATCCAGACCCATTTTTCTTTCCATGTTTTTATATGACTGTTGTCTAAAATTAGTCATTATGTGTTGAGCCTTGAAATACCAGGAAAAACCTCATTAGGGTATGTTATTTCAGCTCCATTCTCTATTCTACTTGCCTTTACTTTCAAATGTAACAATAATCTGAAATTGAGAATTCATTATCATCATAATGTAACTTACTGTGTGAAAGTCTTTTACATTTCAGAACCATCAGTGACATGTGTGTGGAACAATGCAGATGAGAAACTTCAGAGTTCCCTCCACATATGTCCCCTAGTTTTTCCTTTGTTCACTTACCTGCAAAAATCATCAAAACATTCAAAATCAGAGTCAGCAACTTGATAGGTTGACCTTTCCTAGTGGCCTAGAATGAATGGACATGGAATGTTCTCATTTAGCACTTGGAGAACTCTCAAACCTTAGCAGAACTGGTAGAAAGAGAGAGTGGGGAAAAACAAACAAACAAAAAAACAATAGGCAGACAGGAGGTCCTATCTCTGCAATTTAAGCAGTGTGGGACAATCACTTAACATCTTAGGGTCTCAGTTTTCTCATTTATAAAATGCAGGTGAGTGACACATCATCTCTAAAGTATCTTCCAGGTTTGAAATGCTATGATTCTAACTTTTCATCACAAATGCAGGGATTGGGAAATGAGACACAAGGAAACCAAACAATTTTGCTCTTGGATGAAGTGAGTCCCAATAGTGTTGGGATGGAGATCCTAGACTCCTGCATTCTGACTCTGTAATGTCTGTAGGAAACAATTTATGCCTCCCTTACATTAGGAGGGGGCATTTTTCATCAGGAAGGCAAAATTTAAAGTAGGAGTGAAGGCCAAAAAGCATTATGTTGAGGCCTGCTGTAGAGCAAGTAAGCTCCAAGTGGGATGAGAGTCAGTTTGGTTATTCTGTTACTTTCAGTACAACTCATATTCCAACCAAAGGATTGTTTCCAGTGGAAACTGCCGTGCTGACACACTCAAAATGGGTGAGCTGCGCTTAGGTGCTCTCTAAACATTTGGTTCCACATCAGCTTAGCTGAATGGACCATCTGTCGGATGAGTTAATGAGATGTTCTTGTCCAACACTGAAGACTTGTTACACCAGTGAGTTGCCCTTAAGTGCAGAAACAGATCGTCTGCAATTTCTTGATTGAAGTAGGCCATGGGTTCAGCTACAAATCCATTTAAGTTTGTGCAAATTCTTTGCGTGTTGGTCTCTTATGGGGCTTACTCTCCACGTGCTTGCCAATAATGGATTTCACTTATGTGTGGTCTCTTCCAGATCCTTGAAAGCCTCTTAAGTTGTATGTGTTCCAGTCACCTCAGTCTTCCACCCACTCTTCAACATGTAAAGCATCCAAGCATGTCAGTGAAGATTACAGTATCTTCAAAATCTTCCTCGAAGCTAGTGCCTCTTTACTCAGACTTCCTGCCATGGTCTTCTAGTCCAGCACTAGAAAATCAAGAGTCCGCTTCCCAGGGTTAACTGACTTGTGAATTTTCTCATTCTGGACTTGAAGGTCTAGTTATGATGCCCTGGTCTAAAATCCTACTTCTGACTAAAAGACTTCCACAGGTACATGAATATGACAAGTCACCAAATGTCTTTGGGACTCAGTTTCTTCATTTGTAAAATAGGAATGGATTGATTGCAATCTGCATCACTTAGGAGGGAATACACACATTGACAAGCTCATAAGTCCATTTTAGTTCTTAAGTAAAATGAGACTAATGATACCGGTAATACTCTTCATCAGACTTTTAGAAAACTCAAATTAAATGTTGTATAGGTAATTATGGTGGGACTTTTTTTTTTTTTTTACTGTTTTCTCTTTTAGAATGCTAAGGTAATCAAGCGCCTTTGATTAAATCTTGCTAGGTGCTAAACCCCAGGCTTACACCCTTTTGCTGATTAGGTATGAAGCCTTCAGGCCCTAAGAAGGGTATATAAACTCAGAGGTTAGCGTTTTGCTTGGGGCTCTCACTCACTGGAAGGGTGTCCTGTGATTTGATTAGATGAGACTCTGGGCAGCCATTGTTAAGAGCCCCCTGGCTTGAAAACTCAGATGTTGGTGTTACCCTGGTAACTATGTACTGAGATGTTGGACAGAATGCTAGAAGTCTGTCTACTGGTTTGTGTTATTTAATCTGTTGATATTTTCTGTTTGTAATTTCTGTTTGTGTTTTCTCTGAAGTTCAGGGTGCTGGCTTTGCACCCTGAACTAAGTGAATGATATATTTATGTTTAATTAAAGTGACATTGTAAAACTCTTAAAGTTACTTTCCTTAGAAAAGCAGATCAAAGAACCTGTACTGGCAGCCCTTCTGTGTGCTCTTGTTGCTGGTCTTGTTGGGTCTTACACTCCCACAGCAGCTTCTGGAAACATTGTTGTTACAAATATATATGTATATGTATGTGTGTGTGTATATATATATATACACATACACGTATATGTGTGTATATATGAGATATATACACACATATACATATATACACATACATGTATACATACACACATATATATGTACTTTTGCAAAGCTTCAGAGCATTATATTAATGTGATGATGATGGTGCAGGTGGTGGAGATGATGATGATAATGATGAAAAGAAGAGTTTGGAGAAAGTAAATCCAGAGGTAATCCAAGCACCTATTTCATTCAATTACTTGAACATTCATTACAAGTAATTTTTACAATAATATAATTATTATAATTGTTAAAAATAGGAAGATAACTAATTCATTTCATTACCCTGTAGAGCCCTTTGGAAGTCTGGTGAAGCCTATGGACCCTTCTCAGAATCATGATTTTAAATGCATAACATAAAATATATAGCATTACAAAGGAAATCAATGGTTTTGAAAGAGTTACCAATTCTTTTTGACCATTCACAGGCCCCAGGCACGAAATCCAGCCATATAAGGATTATAAAAAGGTAGATGACAAATTGCTGTTTGTCCTTCATTCTCAAAGGGGACCATGACATCAGGGAGGTGATGCCACAACTTGTAAATGAATTGGATTTAAGTGAGGGAGGACTATGCAAAGTCACTATCCTCACTTTCTCCTTCAGACTCATCTGGGTCAGATAAACTATAAGGGATCATTTCATTCCTGGATCTCCATCTCTCTCTGCCCAATCTCCTTCCCCTTCCCCCCAACATTCAGCCTATGTCATACCACACCTTTTTTTTTGACTGTACCTAGGATTTTATTTGCATATTGAACTCCCAGTGAGGAAACACTTGTCCACCAACATCTACTTCTTTAAGTTTGTAGTCTTAGAGAGTTGCCTGGGCACTCACTGAGGGGTCAAGTGATTTGCCCAGGGATCCACCATCAGTATATATTAGAGGCAGGGTTTGAACCCAGGTTTTTCCAACTGTGAGTCCAGCTCTCTATCCACAATGCCCTACTGTCTCTTTTCCTGTATGCTCTGATCCTTTGCAACTTTCCAATGAAAAACAGTTATATATAGTTTTAGAGGAAGGACTGGAAAACTCAGTAACTCCATGCTATATAATGAATACTGTGTAAGTACATGTGCATGTGTGAGTATGTGTGTGTGTGTGTCTGTCTGTTTGTGCATATGCTACACTTTAAAATAAAACTGGGTAGGTCTTGGTCCAAGTCTTAAAGAGTTAACTGAAAATGTAATTTTTATAAAACTCTCACAGCTTTGACTATCATTGTATAAGCTTCTAACCCATGTGAAAACCTGCCTTGTATTTGTCTGACTCATTAATAATAAAATGCTGCTCAGAATAATAGCATGCACCCAATCATCCCCCAACTTTTTGGGAACATATATCAACTTGCAGGTTCCTGGATGGCTGGGGGGGAATTGGTCTTTTTGTCTCTATTTTTATAGGTGGGCAGGGAAACTCAAGAAAACTGAGACAGCACCAGGGTTATCCACTTGACAACCTATGGATGAATGCATCAGCGTCCATAAATGAATTTGACAAATAAAATTGACACAGAGGTGTCAAACAATGACTGCTGCCCTCTTGAATATGGCCCCCAGATTAAAATATAATTGGGAAACATTTGACAAAATAAACAAAAACCGAGCAACACATAGATAACATAACACTTTTTAAACTAAGTCAATATGTGGCCTATAGGGATCCTTATGTGTGTTTTAGTGACCCCATTTCTATCTGAGTTTGAAAACACCAATTTAGAAACTTGGTTTTGAAACAAGAGCTACAACCATGCCTTGGGTCTCCGCTCTTCAAATCCTCAGCATCCAACCATTGAGTCTACACTATCCACTTTGATCCCTCCCTTTCTCAGGAAGAATTAGAGCTGGAGTTGCAGAAGGTTGGCATATGTAGGTCTTTCTTGACCATGGGCACAGGAAGAAAGTTGCCGAAGCTCTTTATTAAATTCCATTAGGGCCAGCCGGGCCAGGGAGTAAGTCAATGATCTGAAAAAAAATATCAGCAAAATGAATTCTGTATTGCTGATGCCCTCTTCCTGGAACTATTTTCCTAAATATTCCCCCATTCTTATTTTCAGAGACATATTTCACCTCCTCAAAAAGATGACAATACTCCTCCTAAGGCTTTTAGACCATATCTCAAAACACAGAATTTAACACCCATAAAGCTGCTCTTCATTTCAGTCTATGTTGAATCACTTAATCCGTGCTTTATCCTGCTCATCTCTGCTCATTTGTTGTTTTCCAATGCCAGCTTTTAGGAGAAAGAAACTGCTTTCTTACATGGTGCCAAATGCGGCAATAAGCGTTTGTACAGCATGCCACCTACACCATTAAGTTAATAATAAGAGCTGGTTTACAGAGATTCCCAAAATGGGCAATACTGCCCCCTGAGGGGGGTGCTAGAATGATCCAGCGGGACAGTAGTAGCCTTAGCTGCAGGTAGGGGGTGTTGAATAAAAATAAGGGGGTGGTGGGAGCACAAGGAAAGAAAAGATGAAAGTTTTGAAAAACCATTTGTACATTTCATCTGTTGTGTAACAGAGTTAAAGTCATAGCGAATTTTCCAAATAAACACACAAAATGCAAGTTATGACCAATTAGTGGTTGTCTGCCCACAAGTCTTAACAAGCAAATGTTGGCAGGAGAGTGTGTTGCGCACTGTCGGGAAGTCCAGCATTCATCAAAAGGAATATGTGTGTGCCATGACTTGTTTACAGTATGGTACTGTATGGATACATGATACAATATTACATCATCAAAATCTTAATGCAGGAAAAAACACTAATTTATAATAATTTATTAAATTTAAGATGCATCATTTTAAAAAAAAAATTTATATTTTTTGGATATGATGTAAATTTCAAAAAAAAAAGTGTTAAAGGATTAAAGATTTCCAGGGGCTCTCTGGGTATCTTTTTTTTTTAGGCTAAATAAGTTTGGGAACCTGTGAATAGTACATTAAAGTTTGAAAAGCACTTTTCTTGTAATCTCATTTGATCCCCCACTAAGGTAGAATCTATTATTATTCTCATTTTATAGGTAAGGAATATGACTCTCAGAGAGTTTAAGTGTCTTGCCCAAGGTCATGTAGCTAGTACCTAAGATGGGATTCAAACCAAGACCTTTCTGTCTCCATGGGTGGCACTCTATACTATGAGATGCATTTGATAATGCATTTCTAATTGTAGAGTGATAGTAAATTACTGTATGTATGATCCCCTCCTTTTTCATGAAACTGCTCATAATTCTCCATTTATTAGATGCTTTGTTGCTTCTATGCATCTGTGCTCTCACCCGAGTTGGTTCTGCCTCAATGATGAAGGTTAAAACCCATTCCTTGTCCATGTCCTCCTGTAAATCTATCACAGGAGATTCATCCACCATGCTGGGTGCCTTCCTCCAGATTTCTCAGTATTACATAGATGCCAGTAAAGCATCTAGGTTTTCCATTGGCTATCTCTTACTCTTGCTGCTCTTTTTATATGATGAAATACTTTAGGGTCATTCTCCTGTTTAATTCCTTTATAAATTAGAAAGATTTATTATTAGCCTGTCCTGTAAGATAACCATAGGAACAAAATGGTGGCCCTTACTTGGCCAGAAATTGGAAAGCAACAAGCTAGAACACATTGTTTCCTATTTGGGTGTCTGATATAGCTTCCTGAAACAGTTCCCATTCACATGCATTGCTCTCTGTGCTTTAGCAAATTATTGGATTGGTAGCCTAATAGAGAGGGAAAAGTCATCTGAAAGGATTAAAAGCCAATGGACTGCCTTACATTTTGACATGTACCTCATTATAGCTAAAAAAAATAGGGGAGCAATTTTCTGGATGGATCTGAAAATCAACCTCTGCGCCAAAATGTTCTCTCTGAACTTAAGGTTCCCAATACGCACACACACGCACGCACACAGAACACATTTTAAAAGAGACTATTGTTTACTGCTTGGGAAGAAAAGAGAGGAAATATGCCAAAAAGTCAGGTATCCACTTGTTATAAAAGGAATTTTGCAAAAAGCTTAGGACAGATCTAACTGAAAACATCACTGGAAACGCCCTGACTTTGCCCTGGTGGTTTGATAGGCTGATAAGGAGAGTGAAGGCAACATGATTGTCCATCTGATATTGATGGACCACTTTCATTTTGAGTACCCAGGTCATGGTCTGCATTGTCAGGTGCATTCTTGCATTCTCGCCAGGAACTCTTTATACTGATGATACCATAGGTCTCACTAAATTCTCTCTCTCTCTCTCTCTCTCTCTCTCTCTCTCTCTCTCTCTCTGTCTCTCTCTCTCTCTCTCTGTCTCTCTCTCTTTCTCTCTCTCTCTCTCTCTCTCTTTCTCTCTCTCTCTCTCTCTGTCTCACTGTCTTTTACACACACACACACACACACACACACACACAAGCAGCATTTCCCTTATTTCTTCAAGGAATCTAGACTGTTCTCAAATAATTGCTGCACCTCAATTTATGATAATAAAATGATTCCAAATGACACAAGGAGATAGATATAACTTAACTTCATTGTAACTTAGAGACAGCCAGGGGTCTAGCAGGATAAATGATGACTTCATAAGAACCTCCTAAGGCTAAGTCCATTAGGAAAAGTTAGCCCTGGGAAATGACTTTTAACTCTTAAGAAGGATAATAATAACAGCTCACATTTCTATGGTTCTCACAGTGACTGGGTGAGTTAAGTGGTACAAGTATTATCTCCATTATATGAATGAGGATACTGAGGTTCGGAGAGTTTTAGTACTCAGGGTTACACAGCTGGGAAGTGACAGAGATGAAATTAAACTTGACATCAGTTCCAATATACTTTCTACTATGCTATAATGCCTAAGTATTTGAGAGCCTCATTGGGACCTTGTCTAAAGTAACTAAAGTAGAAATTCTTAACTTTTGTTGTATCATGGACTCCTTTGGCAATCTGGTGAAGCTTATGGACCCCTTTAAATAAAGAATAATGTTTGTCCCCTAGATTCACAACTGAAGGAAATACAGCATTTCAGGTAAAGATTAGGAAAAATCATAAACGTAATTTTTCCCATCCAAATTTATAGGAACACCACCCCAGAATCTCTCCACAACACATATGCTTCAAGTTAAAAACCATTGAACTAAAGGAAAGTGTCCGCTAAATTGTTTCTTTCTCTTCTCTAATGAGCAGGCGTCTTCAAAGAATCCCTATGGAGAGCACCTCAAGCTGCCATCTTTTCTCGGAGTGTCTTGGTAGTGTTCATAGATTACCGTTTATATGAATTCTTAGATCAATTAGTGGCAATTTAACCTCTGAAGGTGATGCTATGCTTAGCAGCTCTGTGACTTGATTTCCTGGTCTGCATCTGGACTGTCTGACATTGCCTTTTCCTATGGCTCCGTATGTGGGGAAGGAATAGTCTTTCCATTGTGTCATCTCAGTTTGGAAAAAAACACGTGGTAATGAAATGAATGTTCCTTAAGGGAAGGAAATGAGTTAGTGTCCTGGGCAAAGACTTATTTTTGTCCTATGGTAACCTCTTCTGAGCATCTCAAACCTGATTCAAAAAGCTTATTAATGAGGCTTTCTGATGGTACCTTGGAGATTCTCAAATAAGTTTATTCTAACCTCTACTTTAAGTAAGTAGGAGGAAAAAAGCATGTTTTTTTTTTCTTTTCCTTTTTATGTTCCAGGTTCATTATAGAAAGGCAAAATTAGATATTGGATAAAAAGACCAGCCTGGAAGTCAAGAGACTCACATGCAAGTCCTGCTTAATAATAATGATACCTATACCTAAATATATATATATATATATGTATACACACACACACATATAAATATATACATATATATATATATATATATATATACACACACACATACACACACATACACATACATCACTTAAAAATTTTTTCCCCCTGATGCAAATGTAGTTAAGTAACTCCCCCAGGGTCATACACAGCTAGTAGTCTCTGGGATCAGTTTGAAACTGAGGTCCTCCTGACTCTAGGGCTGGTATGCTATCCACTGCACTACCTGGCTGATCCTCAGAGCACTTTTTAAATGTAGAGTCCTTATAACCCTGGGTGGTGGGTGCTACTGTTATCTCCATTTTGCAGGTGAGGAAACTGAGGTATAATGAGGTTAAATGACTTGTCCAGGATCACAAAGCCAGCAAGTGTATGAGGTAAGATTTGAACTCAGGTCTTCCCAACTACAGGTCCCAGGCTCTATCCAGTGCCCCACCTAGCTGCTTCTCATATGACTTCTGACAGATTAGCTGTATGACCTTAAGCAAGTCATTCAATCTTTGATGTCTCCAGGAAAGTTTTTAAGACTCCATTTTCAGAGCAGATCCAGGGGTCTGTGTTGGTAGAAGAGTTCCTCACCAGCATTTTCTTACACTGATGAAATCATACGTCTGGTAAGAACAAACACAACAAAATACTTCTGTTATTTTTTCAAGGAATTTGGACTGCATTCAAGTAATTGCTACATCTCATTTATGTCAATAAAATGATCCCAAAGCATACCCAATGGCAAAAAGAGATAGTTTTCCCTTAACTTCATCACGGAAACCTTTTTTTTTTTCTTAAAGACCACACCTTAAACCCAAATCACTCTGGCTCTCATGGGTTGGCCAACAATAGGTCCCAGGCCAAGCTTCACTTGGTCATTGTTTGGGCCCTGATTGGGTCAGAGCGGACGTGAATAGAAATTGTTTCTATTTTGGCCAGAAATTCTAAGAGTCCTCTCTGGCCAGATTGATTTTTTTTTAAACTAGATAAAGAGGTCAGTCTCTGTCTCATTTTTAACCTAGTCTTGATCACTGAATGGGTGTTGCCTCAATCAATCTGAGGCCTGTTAAAGACCTCAGCTTAAAAAGGGTAAGTTCTCCCACTGCATCCTGGGCCATCTCTAGTCATCCTGATCTCTATCTGGCCACTGAACCCAGATGGCTGTAGAGGAGAAAATGAGGCATTTATAGAGCACTGAGTGTATGCCAGACACTGTGCTAAGGGCTTTTTAAAATAAATATTATTTCATTTGATCCTCACAACAACTCTTCGAGGAAGATATTATTATTATTATGTCCACTTTACAGTTGAGGAAATGGAGTCAAACAGAAATGGAATGACTTGCCCAGGGTCACTCAGCTAACAAGTGCCTGAGTCTAGATTTGAACTCTGGCCTTCCTGACTCAAGGCCCAGAGATCTATCTGCCGAGTCACCACATGCCTCTAGACTGGATTTAGGACCTGAAACCAGACTAAATGTATTGTAGCTCAAAAACAGATTGTACCTTGACATGTTCCATGAAATATTTTCACAAGGTACATGTATAACCTTAGAGGATCATTCATGACCCTATGGCACAGTGAAAAGAGTGTTAACTCTGGCAGTCTCTGTGTTTTAATCTTATCTCTGATACTATCTTTGTGACCTTGTGAGCTGCCTGGTGACTCAGTTTCCTCATCTGTAAAATCAAGGGGTTGGACTAGATGGTCTCTGAGGTGCCTTCTATCCCTATCTAGTTCTAAACTCCTATAAACTCTTATGGTAAGAGGAACATGATACCAGGCATAGATTGAGACCAAGATTGCAAGTGACTACTCTTGCAATAACTAGCATGTTCTTAATCCCTAAGACTGGGAAAAGTCTTGGATCGTAGAGCTAGATAGAGTTAGAAATGAACCTCGGAGAGCACTTAGTAAAAACAAAATAAAACATGATTTTATTGATAAGGAAAGTGGGGGTTAAGTGACTTGCCTAAAGTCATAAAGGTAGGTGAGTCAGCTTTAGGGGCAATGGCAAAGGGGTTCAACTTTATGCTTTCCAGTCCAGGGAAGGGTTAAATGTCCTTAAAGGGAAATGGGGATAGAAGAAAGCTATAGCACCCTGAAGAAGGACTGAGGAGAAAGTTCTAGGACAACTTGTAAAATCCTAGAGAGGAACAACAGTATCAGTACTGAAAGGAGAGGAGGGACCTCTTCCATCCAAAGTAAATAAATCTTTGATTATCCTTTATTTATGAGATAAAAGGAAATTTGAGATAATCCCATGATAAGTAGTCCCGGATGGGTGCATTCAGTCGGGAGATTGTCAGTTCGGTGGAAAGAACACTTTCTTTTAGAGTCAAAGAACACAGGATTTAAATCCTGCCTCCAATAATAATAGATAGCATTTAAATAGTGCTTTATAAATATTTTCTCACTATCCCCCTTTTACAGATAAGGAAATTGAGTTAGAAAAAGGGCAAATTACTTGCACAAGGTCACACAGCTAGTTGGTGTACAAGACAAGATTTGAACTCAGATTTTCTTAACTCCAGGTGCTGCATTCTCTCCACCGAGCCACTTTTGAACAACATATTTAACATGCTTAGATTTCATTTTTTCCATCTAGAAAGTGAGGGAGTTGCCATGAAGATGAATGACAAAATAGCTCCAAACTCTATAGTAAAGGCACTGTGTATCATCACTTTTATTTCTTTTTTAATGGGTTAATCAAATATGTCTTAATCTGTTTACCTAGAGCTGTTGCCAGTGATCTTGGGATTTCCCCAGGTGCTGTGTAGTCACACTGAGAAGGGAATTAGGAAACTGACCTCACTGTTTCCCAGAATTCCCATGGATTGTGGAGAGGGGGTGGAGTGGAGAAGTTAGTGATCAATTTATTGCCAGAAAACCAGCAAAGCATAAAGCCTGAATTGAAGTCACAGATAGAGTTCTCTCCTGACTATGTGGGGACAGAAACTACCTTTGGAGTCTTTGACCTTTGAGGAGAGTGTAGGTGTCCCTAGGATTTAGTACATTGCCTGGCACATGGTATACAGTGGGCCCTCAATAAATGGCACTCACCTATATTTCCTTAACTCAGTTTGATAATAAGGTAATGGGAGGTGGTATAGATGGAGTAAATAATTGCTTGTTGACTTGACTTAACTTCTCACTGCCCCCAGGGATTTCCTGTGAAGCGTGTGGATCTGAGACACCACAATTTCCCTTCCTTGCTCAATGATCTCCAGTGCTTCCCTATGACCTCTAGGATCAAAAATAAATCCTTTGAGGGCATTTAAAACTCTTCATAACCTGCTCCCTTCCTACCTTTCCATCTGTCTCACACCTTATTCCCCTCCAAACACCATGTAATCCATCGATAGTGGCCTATTTGTGGCTCCCTGAACAGGCTACTCTATCTCTCCTCTCAATGTTTTTGAACTGGCTGTTCTCCAAACTTGGAATGTTGTCCCTCCTCACTTCTACATCTTAGCTTCTCCGACTTTCTTCAAAATTCAGTTTAAATTCTACCTTCTGAAGGAGATCTTTCCCTACTCTCCCAGATGCCAATGCCCCCTCTTTCAGGTTACTTTTATTTAGTATAGATGTATCTATCTATCTATCTTTATATGTTACATGTGTTCATATATATGTGTGTATTATATATACATAAGTGTGTGTATATGTGTGTATATATACATATATATATATATATATATATATATATATATATATATATATGCTCATTTACATGTTTTCTACCCTATTAGAACTATTCTCTTTGAGGGCAGAGGCTATTTTTTCTTGTGTATCCATAGCATTGTATCTGGTATACAGTAATTGCTTAATAAATCCTTATTGACTCACTGACTGATGTACGAATGAACACCTGGGAGAAAAGAACAATAAAAAAGCTAGGTGGAACTGACACAAGTTTATCACACTTTGACTCAGATCTTTTATTCTCAATTTCGGCCTCTTTCATGCCCAGTTGGGATGGGTGACAAATCTGCTAAGCTTTGAACCACCCTATACAATCTTAGCCAAGCCTCTCCCTGTAATGCTCAATTAAAAAATACTGGATAAAAAGGGTTTTCTCTGCCAGTGCCAAGTGGAAAGTAGGGACCTATCTCAACCAAGGTAAGTTAGATTTCTGATTGTTCCTTATCTACAAAGTTAAAAGGAGGTGTGGATTTGAGTAATCCCATGCTAATAAATATCTCCTACTGGTGAAATGAATGAATGGGCAGTAATTTCTCAGGAAATATCCTTGGTGGGGCTTGTCCCAGTGTGAACCCAACACTTGTTCATTACAATTTGTGAGGCTTTTGTGATTTTGATCATTTATTTCACTTAAAATGGCAGACCAAGGATTTCAGGGTGGGAGGATGGGGGAATGCTTAAAGGCAGGGGGGAGGGGGGGAGGGGGCCCGGGGGTAGACAAAGGCTAGCTTCTTCTCATTAATGAACTTTTGCATTCTGGGAAAATAAAACAAAACAAAATAAAAAAGTCAATGGCAGAACCTGGTTCCTCTACCCTGCTATCTCATTAAGCCAACTAAGTACATAGTGGACCCTCAATAAATGGCACCTACCTATATTTCCTTAATTCAGATTGATAATAAGGTAATGGGAGGTGGCACAGATGGAGTAAAAATTTCATCAGGAATATCTCAATAGAATGCTTGATAGAATCCTTGAGCACAGGGATAGCTCCGTTTTTGTCTATGTATTTCTAATTATGATATAAGACTTTCCATCTCCCACCACATAGTCTTTGCCCAATTTGTCCCTCAGTCTAGAAATTATGCTCTTCTCTCTTTTTAGAATTACGGCTTTCTTTAAAGGATAATCATAGTTGCCATTTCCTATACAAACACTTTATTGATTCTCTCCCTGTCTCTCTCTCTCTGTCTCGTTGTCTGTCTGTCTGTCTGTCTGTCTCTCTCTCTCTCTCTCTCTCCGTCCATCTCTCTTTTTCTCTGTCTCTCTCTCTGTCCATCTCTCTCTCTGTCTCTCTCTCTGTCTGTCTCTGTCTCTGTCTCTCTGTCTGTCCATCTCTCTCTGTCTTATCTCCCTTTCTCTTTCTGGCTTTTTCCATCTCTCTCATGAAATCACTTTCTATTCGATATTGGTGCACATGTCCTATCTCCCACAAGTAGAATACAATCTCTAGAGACTGTCTCATTTCAGTCTTTTTATTCTTGTTCCTAGCATAGAACCTGACACATAGTAGGTGCTTAACAAATGATGGTTAACTGATAGCAAGTGCTATCTGTTGAATTGAATAAAAGGGATAGGTATTGAGCTACCAGTAAGTGCTTAACAAATGCTTATTGACTGATTGTCTGTTGTCATTCAGTCCTTTCAGTTGCGTCTGACTCTTCATGACCTCCTCCCTAGTCTTCTTGGCAAAGACACTGGAGTGGTTTGTCATTTCCTTCTCCAGATCATTTTACAGATGAGAAAACTGAGGCAAACAAGGTTAAGTGACTTGCCCAGGGTCATAAAGCTAATAAGTGTTTGAGGTTGAACTTGAACTCATGAAGATAAATTTTCCTGGCTCCAGGTTTAACCTCTATCCACTGTGCAACCTAGCTGTCCCCTATTTGCTTCAGGCATACACAAAAGCCTCATGAAGACAGCCTACCTTAATGACTACAGGATAAACCTTCACTGACTAGTTGGGGTGGTGGGTAGGTTTGGGGAAAAACAAGCGAAGTGGTCCATGACTATGTTCAAGGTGTGTTCAATTCTGGGAACACTCATTAAACACCTACTATGTGCTAGGTAGGCTCTACAAGGACACATTGCTGCCTGCGGGATAAGAGAATGCCAGCAAAAATATGGCCATGGAGAAGTTATTATGACATCACTCTTCTTGGAATGATAATGGTGGAGGTAGGTAATCCTTCCTCCTGTTACACTATCCTTCAGAAACCACATTCTGTCCACTGGGGCCAATCCAAATATTTGCCTTTCTCCTGTCCCAATATTGACAGGCTTCCAGAAGTCACAACGTTGTCCTTCTCCACCCCTCAATGAGGGTATCCTGGTGAGCTGGTTTCAGTGTGGTTGGTTAAGGAAGCACACTCACATTCACTCTCAATATACCAGCTGTCTGGCAGCCCTCCTACCACAGCCTGTTTGGGTCACAGATCTGGCTGAAAGAATATTTGAAACACAAGTAAGAAATCTATGGAGGCAAATCCCATTCCGAACAAGGCAAGAGGAGAAATTGGAGGGCAAAAGGTGGCAGGATCTGTTCTGTTTCAACAGAATCAATTTAATTTCTTTGGGTGTGTAACATGAGGTCCTAGATGAATCTATGGAAAGAAAATCAGAGGACCGGGCTTCTCATCTGGACTGTGCTGCTTACACCTGTGACCTTATCCTGGTCATTTAGCCTTTACGCACTTCAATTTCCTTAATCGTAAAATGGAGGGGTTGGACTGACTCTCAGCTGTGCTTAACTTTTTGTGCATCATGGAGCCTGTGGGCCATGAGTCTGGTGAAGCTTATGGACACCTCAGAACAATGTTTTTAAATGTATAAAATAAAATAATAAAAATAAATATAAAATAATAAAAAAAATTAACAAATCAATTTTATTAAAATACAAGTATCAAAATAGGGGCAGTTAGGTGGCGCAGTGAGTAGAGCACCTGCCCTGGAGTCAGGAGGACCTGAGTTCAAATTCCATCTCTGACACTTGACATACTTACTAGTTGTGTGACCTTGGCAAGTCACTTAACCCCAATTGCCCTACCTTCCCCTCTCCAAAAAACAAAAAACAAAACAAAAACAAAAACAAAAACAAGTATCAAAATATATATATTTTAAAAACAAGTCCAGGAGGGCCAGGTAAAGAATTCTTGGATTAGATATGATTCCCTAAGACCCTTTCCAGATCTAGATCTATGATCCCTCTGTAGAACATTTGACTTCTGAGAAGTGATGTCAGTCTTAGCAAAGTGGTCCTGGGTATTGCTGCTTAACCTTGTCTATCCTCCATTTGTGGTAATGCCAGGTGAATGAAGTGGATAGAAAGCTAGCCTGGAATCAGGAAAGACCTGAGTTCAACTCTGGCTTCAGACACTAGCCACGTGACCTTGGGCAAGTCATTCTCCCTTAGTTTTCTCAACTGTAAAATGGAGATCATAATAGCACCTACCTGGCAGGGTAGTTGTGAGGATCAAATGAGATAACCTTTGTTATTAATTATCACAGTGCTTGACACATAGTAAGTGCTTAATAAAGGTGTTTTCCTTTTCTCCCTCTCTAATTCCCATAGGCAAAGGGTCACAGAATCTTCCATGAGGACATAAGTTGTAACTGTAAGCTAATTAAAAGGCCTTTTGTTATTGTAGTTTTTAAAGCAAATACACCAGAATTAACGCATTCAAACGTATGTTCCTTATCCCCTTCAGAGCAACACCCTGGGAGGCCATAGAATAATTCCAGTAATTCTAGTGTTGTTCTGAATATTTTTGGAACTCCTCTTAGGGAATTGGACTATGTGAACATCTGGAACATTCAAACAGATGTGGCTTCACAGCCTTGGGGGGTGGCCCATGGATGCACTCATAGATCTACATTCAGATGCACATGGGTCATATCTCTGCCAAGAGCCTGAACCAGACCTAAATGCATCCCTGTTTGACCCCCTACAGAGAATAAAAAGATCCAGATATCTTTGGACCCAAATACATCCTATAGTGATGCAGAGAAATTCATTAGAGTGTGTGCTTGCATATTTAATTTCAAGGCAGGATTAAAAGAGTCTCTCTATAGGCCATGACTAAGACAAAAATAAGTTTACTTACTTTCTTTTTCTTCCTCCCTCCCTCTCATCCTCCCTCCCTCTGTTCTTTCCTCCCTTCTTTCCTTCCTTCTTTCCTTCCTTCCTTCCTTCCTTCCTTCCTTCCTTCCTTCCTTCCTTCCTTCCTTCCTTCCTTCATTCCTCTTTCCTCTTTGTCTGACTCTCCTTATCTCATTCAGGCTGGAAGTACAGTGGCCACAGAAAGGGCCAAACCACCTGCTGACTGGCATGAGTGCTTTGACCTACTCCATGCCCAACCTAGACTAGTTCATCCCTATTTAGGTAGCCTGGGACCTGCCTCTCCCTGCCTCTCTCCTCACTCCCCGCCTCCACACACCCAGGGTTCCACCGTAAAGGAACTTGTGGTTTTCACTCTATTATATCTCCGAACTCATGAACTCAAGAAATCCTACAGCTTCAGCACCCCAGGCTTCAGGAATTACAGGTGGGTGCCACCACACTGGGCACTGGCCTCTTTTCTCTCTCTATTTCAGAGCTCACTGTGTTTCTCCTTGTTTCTGAGAAGAACATGACAAGGATCCCGATTGATACTGAAGAAGCATGAGACACAAGCCAATTTGTTTAGCACGTTCCAGCCAGAAACACAGCTGTTGGAAGCAGCACTTAGGCTTCGGTGGTAATCCCAAACATCAGCATCTTTCCTCCAAACTATGCTGGAATTTTCCATTGGGGGATGGGGTGTGTGTGGAGAGGTGTTTTTCCAAGTCTGGTTTTTGCCCTAAACTGTGTTGAGACTATATCAATGAGTAAGTGATTTCAATTTGTTCCTGTACTTCTTTATTTGAACCATAGGTAAATGATATTTGTATTCATGATAAGAACTCTGAGTGTTGAAAGGGGGAGAGAAACAACTAACTTTTTGTGTCAGTTAACTTTCATTTCCTTATTTGAATTTACAGCATGGGAGAAACATGTTTTTATGTTCCTTAGTATGGGGGAAATGTCTTTTAGCTCTACCAGGCATTGGGTCATGGGATCATAAGTTGAGAGCTACAAGAAAACTTAGAGCAGAGATTATTCATTTTTGTTCGCATCAATGACCCTTTTAGCAGTCATGTGAAGCCTATAGGCCCCCTCTCAGAATAATGCTTTTAACTACATAAAAAACATTGGATTACAAAGGAAACCAATTATACTGAAATATAATCTCTCTCTGCCTCTGTCTCTTTCTCTCTGTTTTTTGCTCTCTGTCTCTCTGTGTCTCTTTCTGTCTCTGCCTCATTCTGTCTTTGTCTCTCTCATCTGCAACTTCATATGAATTCCATATTATAAACTTCTGAAAATGGATTCTAGGTTAAGACCTCCTGCCTTAGAGATTCATGGGCTGGAGGAGAGCTCAGAAGCCATCTTGTCCAACCATGTCATTTTACACTTGAGGAAATTCAGACCCTGATTAGTTGTGACTTATTCAAAGTCAAACAAGTAGTAAGAGACAAGATTTGAACCCAGGCTCCCTGAAAAATTTAACGTTCTTTCCACTGCACCACAAAACCCATAGACAATCCCTGTAATTTAAAGACCTCGCTTCCAAGTACTCCTAGAAATCTTCGCAGACCCTTTTCGGGACTTGTTCACTGTGGCTAGGATCGGTTGACATTCTTTCCATTCAGACAGATTCCAAGGCTCAAAGGTGGGCTGGTTGACGAGTGTGACATTGAAAAATATGCAGCCACATTCTTGCACTTAGGAAATGTGTCTGTTTTGGGGTGGGCATAGCTAGAGATTAATGAAGTTGAATTCAATATATTATTTCTTGCTTAACAATGAGTAAGTAACCTCAAAAGCCAGGTGCATGCTGACAGGTTAGATTTTCTTACTCAGCAATAGGATCCTAGGATTTAGAGCTCAAAGAGACCTGAGAGGCCATCTAGTCTTACTCCTCCTTATTTGACAAATGGGGAAACTGAGGGTAAGAAAATGTATTTATTTGTCCAAGGCCATACAGTCAGTTAATTACAGAGCCAAGATCAAACCCAGGTCCTCTGACTCCCCATCTAACGCTCCTTTTTGACTGCATCACACTGCCCCTCTTGAATTTTTCTCAAATTTATTATGCAATAATAACCCACATTTCTGTAGAGCTTTAAGAGTAATAAAAACATTTTCCTTACATCGACTCTGTGGCTATTGGTCACGCACATATTATTTTCCTTATTTTATCACAAATAAGCTGAGACTCAGTGGGCTTAAGTGGTTTGCCCAACATCTAAAGGTAAACAAATATCTGAGCAATGGTGTTGAAGCCATTTCCCTTGGCAATGGGTTCAGCGGTCTTTTGAGTAGACCACATTGTGTTTCTGTGCTTTTTTGTCTTTTGAGTTAGGAGTAGCACAAATATCTGGTTAATTCAGGTGAATGAGGTTCCCCAATTACACCATCTATAGTATTTTTTTCATTAAAATTTTAGTTTGAATTTAACAAATACCAAATAAAATGGGCATTTCTATATATACAGTAGAACAGAAAAAGAGGATTGTATATGAAACTATGAGTCTCTATAATACAGATTATTTTTTTCTTTTTAGGTATATGATAAATTTGGCCCACAACCTTCAAAATGTCCTGCTTGTCTGTGCTTCTTTCTGGCTTTCTGTTCTCTTTTCTTCATTAAAAAAATGGCTCAATGATTCTCTTTCCTTTTCATTTTTTCTTTTCTCCACTTGCTACCCTATCCATATCTCTCTCCATCATCCCACCCCCCCACATAACAAGGAAAAGAAAACAAAAGTCTTTATAACAACATGCTGCGGGTATAGGCCCCTGAAGGAATCCTTGCTCCTTAGAATTTTGCCCTTGGATTTTTATACACAGAAAAGCATGACATCTTGCACCAGGCTTTCTTCTTTTTCTTCATACTGAGGACTAGGACACCTTGTATGAGGGCTTGCCAAATCCTTTTCAGGGCTGCTTATCTACCTTTGGTGTCCACCTTCACCCATCTCGCTCCCGTGGCTCCAAGAAGCTGTAGCATATTTAGTAGCCACAGTCCAGTATAGCTGTCTCAGCAGATGGGTTAAATCAAGTTGAGGGTAACCAACAGGCCTCAAACCCCTTGGTGAGTTAAGGGGACATCTACTCTAAGGTATGTGAAAACTTTCCCAGGTGGAATGGGCTGATGAGAACAATTTATTCCAATGGCCATGAAGGCAGCTGAAGCAGGAGCTGTGGAGTACTTTCAGAGCTTGTTCAGGCATCAAAGGTGCATCCCAGGACACCACCACTCATATTGATTTCATCCTGCCATTGGACTTCAGTGACTCTGGAAGAGAGAGTGAGGCTGACAGCTTTGTGCAACTCTACCTCACTTAAATACAATTCGTGCACAAGTCAAGACATTGCCTCGTGACATCATTGGTCCTCTTTGACAACAAACAACAAACAACACAAACTCCCTACCTATGCCAGATGACACAACTCTCCCAGCCTTCTTAAATCAGCACCGTGACCTTCAACATTTCTTTTCAGTCTTAAACATGATATTATTATCCCCATTTTACAGATATAGCAACTGAGGTTGAAGGAAAATAATTGATTTTCAGAGGGCCACATATGCAATCTGCTGCCAAGGCCTGTCGACTTGCCCTTTGCAACCTCTCTCAAAAACTTCTTGTTTTACAGATGGTGAAACTGAGGCCTGCAGAGGTTATTCTGAGCCCAAAGTCACAGAAGTATCAAATGAGAGAGGCAGGATTCAAACCCTGGTCTGCTGATTGCAGATCTAGTCTTCCTCATACCACAGCAACTCAAACCTGTATCTATTTTGTAAGCAAAGAGATGGAAGCATAGGGAAAGCATGATACATGGCTATATAGCATGGTACAGTGGAAAGCATCAATCAGACCACGAGGACCAGTGTCGAATTCTACTTTTGTCGCTAGTTTCGGGCAAATCATGTAAGCACTCTGGGCCCCTGCAACTCTAAATCTATAATTCCAAGTGTCGATGCATACAATCTGCTTTGAATCGCAAGGTAAAATACATGGGTAAAAGTAGGAGTGTGAGCCCAAATGTTTCCATTTTCAGCTAGTTACCTCCCTGCTCTCCTCAAGTCATGTAATTCCTTTTCTTTTTCGGAGGGGAGAAGGCAGAGCAATTGGGGTTAAGTGACTTGCCCAAGGTCACACAGCTAGTGTATCAAGTGTCTGAGGCTGGATTTGAACTCAGGTCCTTCAGACTCCAGGGTCAATGCTCTACTCACCGTGTGACCTAGCTGCCCCACGTAATCCTTTTTAAAGAGGCATCTCCTAATCTGTTTCCTAGTACGTATTAGATACTCCTTCTATTTTTATCTCTGTCTTTCTGTATCTGTCTTGTATTTCTGTCTCTGTTCCTCTCTATCTCCTCTCCACTTCTTGCTCCTACCCTACCTACCCATCCCATCTGATTATTTCCCAATAATTCAGAAGATTGACGTCTTCCCACTTTGAGGGGTGGGGAGAGGAGTTAGAAAAGAATATTTGACTCTGATTTGTTTTGTAATAAGCAATGGAAAAGGCAGATGCTTGTGCTGAGTTCCTTCCATTTTTTTCCTCACCATTCAGTCCATGGCAAATTAGTGTGTATGTGTGTGTGTGTGCGCGCGCGCGTGTGTGTGTTGGAATGCATCCCCTACAGCTAGATTCACTTGTCTGAATTTAAGGAGCATCTTGAATTTGTTTTCAGGTAGGAAAGACCCAAAAACAGTACCCTGGAAGAAAGGCAGCAGTGACTGTTGGTCGCTATGTGTATGTGTCAGAGAAAAAGGCAAACAAACATATGGTCAGCTTCCTGTAGGATCATGTCACAATCAGAGGTTGTTGGGTTGTGTTGTTGCTGTTTGCCAGGATTTGGCAAGCCCTGAAACAAACACAACTCTATAGTATATCTACTTTCATCTATTGAATTACAAGAAATTCTGGCAACAAACGCTGATTTTGGAAGAGGTGGTACTGGGCTGCCTCCCTTATGCAAAGGATTTGTAGCAAAGCCACCATACTCTTTATCTGCCCTCCCCACCCTTAGATTATGATGGGCTGACTTAGCTGAGGCTAGGCACTGTACTTAAACTGTATTTTAATAATAACAGATATTGTTGGGCATGGCAGTGCATACCTATAGTCCCTTCTTCTGGGAAGATCCCTAGATCTTCCACTGGTGGATCCCCAGAGCTTGGGAGTCCTAGGCTAAAGCAGGACTAAAGCTGATTAGTTGTTTCATCCATGGTTTTGGTAAGATTGCCATTTATTACTCTTGAATGTCATTGATTGAAACATGTTGATCAGCTCTGGCTAAGGACACATAGTAGGGGACAATCCTCTACACTTCTCTCACCAGGAAGACGTTGATTCATTTATCACAATTTTTGGGGTTTAGTCATTTGACAGATTTCAGATCCACTGACTGTACAATCATCCCACTCATAACTTTATTTCATTTTTACAAGTACATGAATAAATACTTTGTCGAATGCCTAGCTGAAATTCAGGTATTGTATTTCTCTAAACATTCCTCTTGATATTCAGTCTAAAATGACCCTGCCAAAAAGAAAATTAGGCCATTAATTCGGCCATAACTTGTTTTTGATGAACCCACAGGCACAACAGAGAGAGTGCTCTGCCTGGAGTCAGAAAGACCTCAATGGAAATGTCCTCTCACGCACCCAGTAGCTGGGTGACCCTGGCAAGTTACTTAGCCTCTGTTCACCTCAGTTTCCTAAACTGTAAAATAGAGCTAATAAACAGCATCTACTTCTGAGGGTCGTTGTGAGGGTCAAATGAGATATTTGTAAAAAGAGCTTAGCTTAGTGACTGGCACATAGTAGGTTCTATATAAATGCTTTTCCCCTTCTTCTTCCCCATATTTTCTCTTGGTGATCACCACCTTTCTTTGTATGAACTCAAAACCAAGCCTTCAAGCATGCACAGATCTCATCTACATTAACAAAATAAAATAAAATCTTGTCCTGCTGACTGAATTATTGTTACATTGTATCTACTTTTGTTATGGTTTAGTCATTTCAGTTGTCTGACTCTTCATGACTACATTTGGAGTTTTCTTGGGAATGATACTGGAACTGTTTGCCATTGCCTTTTCCAGATGAGAAAAATGAGTCAAACAGGGTTTAGTGACTCACCCAGGGTCACACAGCTAGTAAGTGTCAGAGGCCAGATTTCAACTGAGGTCTTCCTGACTCCAGGCCCCATGCTCTATCTGCGGTACCACCTAGCTGCCCTTGTATCTGCTCTATGACTGGGATTTTGTCTATCTTGCATTGGGAACAGATCTGCCCCAAGTTCTGTCCAACTTATCACTACATTGAGGGAATGAGTCAATTAATCCCTACCACAATTCTTGTCTTTCGTTCTAATTTAAATGTAAACTGACCATGATAAGTGCATGCTTACAAATTTTTATTTATGGTGCCTTGTTGGAAGAAATCAGGCAAATCACTATTTAAAACCTGGAAGAGAGTTACTATAAAGTATCAGACTATCATATACATGCATGTAGGGATGTACTGGAGTCAGTTTGAACTGAATTGTAAAAGCTGATTGCTAAATTTAAAGGATGAGTTTTTACACCTTGGAAATTGGCAAAGTCTACAAATCAGGGCTTAGTTTGTTGTTTTGTTGATCGTCTAGGCTTAAGAAAGTGGTGGAGAAAACATTAATAACGTAGTTTAAACTTTTCCTGCATACATTTCCCCCCAAAGTTCCAGTTGTCAAACATTTACCAACACACCACTGCATATGTATCTGTTTCCTAATTGTAGAACATGTAGTCCATAGAGATCATTATACTAGATGTCAGGACAGTACAGTTGGAATGGACGGTATAAAGAACTCTGTGGACAGCCTCTGTTCCTACCAACAAAGTCAATGAACAGAGGACAACAACATCACACAAGAAAACCAAAAAACCCAATGTGTATGGGATAGAGCAATAAATGGAGACTTCACAGTGAATACACACACATATGTCCTAATATGTTGGCTACATATAGGATATATATAAAGGATATATCATGTGTGTGTGTATATATATATATATATATACACACATATATACATATACCTTAATATGTAGGATATATAACATAGAAAGATAGATGTGTATATATGTACATACAAATACATGTGTTTGTACTTGCATATACATATACACATTAAATGTTATATGCATTTAGATGTATGCATATCACTAATACATATTACATGTGTTTATATATGTATATGTATAGACATACAGGTGCATGTATTTGTATTTACATGTGCAATACATATGAATGCACATACCCCTTCTCGAGGAAATCACAAAGAGATTGAAATCCTGCAGTCTGATATATGACTGTGTGAGAATGTTTCTCCCTATCTCATATTAATGGTGTTCCTTCTGTGGGATCAATACCTTAAATGACAGCAAAGAGGTAACATGATGTCCATTAGTCAATAAACACATTAAAAAGCCTACTATGTGCCAGGTACTATGGGCAGCTAGGTGACATGATGGATACTGTACTGGGCCTAGAGTCTGGATGACCTGAGTTCAAATCTGGCCTCAGAAACTTACTACCTGTGTGACTCAAGGCAGGCCACTTAAGTTCTGTTTGCCTCAGTTTCCTCGGCTGTAAAATATGGATAATAACAGTATCTACCTCAGAGGGTTGTTGTGAGGATCAAATGAGATTATTTGTAAAGCAGTTATCACAGTCCCTGGAATTTAAGAGTTGACATACATACATACATACATATACACATACATATATGTATATATTTATACATATGCAAACACATACACATGCACACACAAAACATATATGTGTATATACACATACACATACACATACATATATATATATATATATATATATATATATATATATATATATATATATATATATATATATATACATATATAATTTCTTCTTCCCTCCCTCCACCCCAATCCATCCCCAAGCTTGGAAGCTACAAAGAAAGGCTAAAGATACTCCCTGCTCTCAAGGAACTCACTTGGGGAGACAACATGTAAAAGCTATGTGTAAATAAGCTATATATAGGATAAAAAGGAAATAACCAAGAATATGGAAAGACGACAAATGCTAGAATTAAGAGAGACTGGGAAAATAAAAAGTATTGATATAGTGCCTACTATGTGCCAAGCACCCCTACTAGCTTCACGAACTTTAACAACTTCCTTAACCTCTTCATGGCTCAGCTCCCTGATTTGTTAAATAAGGGAGTCAGACTCATGACTTTGAAGATTTCTTCTAGCTCCAAACCTATGACACAACATTCTAAAAAATATGTAATTCATAGGTTTTGCAATAGTTTCCTTGCCCCTAAAGTAGCCACAAGTACCCTGCCTTTCATTAGATTTGAATACTTATTCCTTATTCTAGAGTAATTTCTATGTAAAACCTCAATTACAGTAAAAGGTACTATTTCACAAGTCAGCTCTGAAGAGGCAAATGTGGCACATTGAAATGAATGACGCATTTTGTCAAAGGACCTAAGTTCAAATTCTGGTTCTTCCATTTACTACATCTGTAATCTTCATCAAATCTCTCAGCCTCTCTAAATTCTAGTTTATTCAACTTTAAAATGAAAGAGTTGGATGATAGTTACATAAATGTCCCTTCCAAATCTAAATTTTTAAATCTTATATGGGAAACCAAAACAATTCAATATAGAGAAAGAAGAGATGTTTGGGTTAAAGAAAAACAAACTAATTTAGAAGTTGGGGCACAAGCTTGCATTCCCTCCCAGATGTAATTGCCCCATTCTAAACTAAATACAGCTGTTTACTGTAACAGTCCTCAGTAGTAGTTCATGGGGTTCTCTGATGCACTGCCGCTGTCTCAGTTGGATATACCATTGCTTCATAAGGAAGAGGCTACGTTTGCCAGTCTGGTATTTAATGAGTTTTTCTCTCTATCGTTTGGATCTGTTTATTTTTTAAAATGAGGAGAGTATATTAAGTGCATGTAGAATATGAGCATTATGTATGGGCCTCATATAAAAGTACACGAATCTTCCTATGTGTCTGTGCATGAATATATAATCATTGACACATACTAAATATAAAATTCCACTTTAAATTAAAAACTCAAAAAAATTCTAACTAAAGATTCCCATGACACCTTCAATTTCCCAGTATCTCATAAAAAAAGTCCTTTTAGGCTATGGCCAGATGCTATGACCTAGTACTCCAAGGATCTTTATTTTCCAGACATGTGTAAAAGATGCAGACGTTTTGCAATATCACAGCAGTGTTTTCCTATAGGTTGCAGGTCCAGAACACACCCTTTGGTTTTTGTCCTGGTTCTCTCTTTGGCTGTGAGACCTCACGTCAGTCACTCACCCTCTGAAGGGCAGCATTCTATGTTTTAAAATACAGCATTCTAACGACACCTTTGATAACTTTGTGGGAATTAGTGAAGCAGAGATGGAGGAAACTTAAAATACAAACTTCTACCTCAGTCCCAGAAATCCTTCTGCACGATAATTGCTATCAATTATGAAATTATAAAAGCAATATGACATTTGAGCAGTTACCTGAACCCTCACCTCAAATGGCTGCTTTGGAGGAAAATCACAAAGCACTCTAGGAGATTAGCACCATTTAGTGAAAGATTAAAACAGCCAGGAGAACTGCTGACAAAGCAATCATCATATTGTTAGGAACCTCTGGGGACCGGGTGGGATGGAAGTTTGGAATTTCTTCAAATAGCACAGGGCAATGCATTGTGGGATGTCCTTGTAGCCAAAGACCAAGGGGTGATGCTGAAGGATGGGGCCCATTTTTTTCATCCTGTGAGTCCTCTCCAAAGGACCTTTCTCTATGTGATAGGTTGACAAGATCAGTTTAAAGGGGTGAGGACCAGTTAACAGGCAGCCTTGAAAGAGGCAAAAGAGAACGGATTTTATGGTAATTAGGAAGCCTCAGCAGATCTACAGGGAACAGGGGAACTGCCTTTGCAATTAAATTGAAACTCAGCATGCAGAAGTAACACTTAGCTGGAGTATTCAAAGAGATGGAAGATAGATGACTATCATCAATGGATTGTAAGGCTAGCCTTAGTTCTATTGCTTTTGAGGCAGAATTGTGGTGACCCAATAGAAAGAGTGCTGGGCCTGGAGTCAGGAAGACCTGAGTTCAAATATGGCATCAGATACTTACTAGCTGTGTGACCATGGGCGAATCACAATCTCTCTGCCTCAGTTTCTTCAACTGTAAATGGGGATAATAATATCACCTCTCTCCCAGAGTTATTGAGAAAATCAGATGAAATAGTGTTTACAAAGGTTAATAAAGTACCTGGCACACAGTAGGTGCTATGTAAATATTTATTCTCTTTGTTCCCTTGATAAGGCAATTATGGTGTGCTTGTCCCTGTCCAAGACTTCATTCTCTGTCACAGGCTTCTTGCACAATGTGGTGATTCTTGGTACCCTCTCCCCAGTAGGGCACCCATTTACTGGCAAAGTGAGTTGACGATGCCATGCCACAGATAGTCAAAGATGAGCCAGGATGTTCATTTGAAGAGGCTGTTGTTCTGAGACTGCTTCATCACAACCTGTTTAACTGTTACCCTATCTGTAACAGGAAGTATTAGGCCAGATGTTCCCCAAATCCTTCTCTTTCTCCTATTCTTGAATAGTAAATGCCATCCTTGTTGCAGTACTGTACTTAAAGTGTGTAAGCTAAAGATGGAGAAGATCCAGAGAAGAACTAATATGATCATTGGGAAGAAATTCTGTTCTTGGGGGACAGAGCTTTTTTTAGTTAAGACTCTTTGTCCAGCCTCAAGTCTCCATCTAACTCCAATCCATCTACATTCTGCTATGACTAATATTTCCAATGCACAGTTCTGATAAGTTCATTGTTAAAAAATCCTTTGTAACAATTGGGACCCTGAAAATTCAAAGAACTTTGGCTCTGGGCCCCTTGCTATTTTTTTTGCCACATTAATTAGGGCAAATAATGAAAATCAGGGCCTGAGAATTGTGTCTATCCCTTCCCAGCCCCCATTCCCATGCAGTGCTACTATAAGATCATGTATGAGTCATATTCCAATAGCAAAAGTATTTATTTAAGATATAATATAAATATTGAGAGAATATCAAATAATGGAATTTTTCTTGGTCCTCTATGCACAAATACAGCCTTTTATGCAGAGTCCAGGGGGATTATAATTAAATCCCCACTATTTTCTCCTAGCATATTAAGAGAGGGACACAGTCATACCACAATTTACAATCCTGTGGTAGAAAAATCTAAGGTTTAATGCCATCTGACTCATCAAATTCTGTGGAAATCACTCAGGGAAAGCTAGAGATTCTTGGGTGAGGTGGTTAAAATCATGCCAGGACTCTTGGGTTTCAGGATTCCATGGTGTCACATGTTGTCCCTTCTTGATGCTTATTCTGTTTCCCTCAACTTGCTACTCTATTCCCTGTTCATCCATATGACTACCTTCTTCTTTAAACTTGACAATTTCCAAACATACCTTTTCAATCAAAGTTCTCAGATAATGATAACACAATTCTCTGGCTATACCTACAATCTTCTGGGAAATGTAATGGAAAGAATTTCTTTTATCTTTTCTTTTTTCCTTCTTTCCTCCCTCCCTCCTTCCTTCCTTCCTTCCTTCCTTCCTTCCTCCCTCCTTCCCTCTTTCTTTCTTTCTTTCTTTCTTTCTTTCTTTCTTTCTTTCTTTCTTTCTTTCTTTCTTTTTCTTTCTTTGTTTCTTTGTTTTTCTTTCTTCCTCCCTCCCTCCCTCCCTCCCTTCCTTCCTTCCTTCCTCCCTTCCTTCATTTCTTCCTTCCTTCATTTCTTTCTTTCTCTCTCTCTCTTTCTTTCTTTGTCTCTATCTCTCTCTCTTTCTTTCTTTCTTTCTCATACCTCAATCAGGATGGAAATATAGCAGTCACTCAATGACCAATGCCACTGCTGATCAACAGGAAAGCTTTTACTGTCTCTGTTTCTGAACTGGGCCAATTCACCCATCCTTAGGAAGCTTGGTTTTCTCCTGATCCCAGGGACTCGCCATATTGATGCTTCACTTAGTACAAACATTCAATCAATTTTATCCCTTCTGCAGTTCATAAGCCTCTATTTGATCCCAATTATGCACTTAACACATCTAATTTTCCTATTTGCCTGTGCATATAAATGGCTGTAAATACACATAATTACATGATCTTTGAGGAAAGCACTGTTTTCTTTTTCATTTCTGGGCTTTGTTTCATCCAGTGCTTAGCACAGTGTCTCACATATTGTAAAGTGGTTAAGGATAGGACTGGTCCTATGATTGCATTGGTATAGTATGTATTATATACTACTACATATTATAATTATATATTATAAAATTATAAATTATAATTATAGTATATATTCACTCTAAGGGTGAGGAAACTCTCCATAAGTGCAAGTAGATACCTTCATAGGTATCTTGATAGGCCGATACCTGATTAGAGCTGGCTTCATAGAGAGAGAGCAGTATGGCTTCATGCATAGAAGGTGGCCATCTTCAAATCTAGGAAGACCTGAGTTCAAATTATGCTTCTGACACATACTGATTGTATGATCCTGGCCAAGTCGCTTAGTTTCTCTAGACAACTCTATAAGACTATAAGCTTTGGAGAAATTATTTACTTGAACCGTTAGAGGAACTATCCTTACCCATGAATTCCCTATATTAGTGAGATCACTAGTCTAGTCCGTACCTCAATACAGATAACAGCTTCTATAGGATTAACAAGAGTCAGAAGTGCTGAATCAACTGTAGTCCCCATCTTGGGGTGGAAGAGCCAGAGGGCAGAGTCTATGGTAGAAACTATGGCACTGGCCCATATGTATCCTTTCTGGCCTCTTTTCTGGAGCCTCAAGGTCAAATTTCTGGAAGTCATGCCTCAAAGGCAGGGGGAGGTTATTTGAGACAGACCCATTCTTATGTACCTGAAAAGGTTTTCTCTTCTCTAGCAGATAGCCTATCTCATAGGGAATGACATGACTGCTGAATCACCTTGCTGATGTGTCAGCCCGAAGACAGAACCTCATTTATTCAGTAATGCGGCAGCTGCCGAGAATAAAACCATCCCAGTGTCTCAAGAATTCAAGACACTTGTAAGCTGCATTTTTTACATTCAGCTCATAATACAGGCCTGTACTGATCCCCCTTGCTCTACTTAACACGTTGAGTTTCTGGCCACAGGCACATGCTGCCTGCCACATTCTTTCCCCCTGAATTGGTACTTTGACTTGAGGGCAGTTGAAAATGTGCCTTTATCTTGTTCATAGGGCTCCGTGAATCCTGCCAAAAATCCCATACTTAACGTTAAGAAGTGATTAGCATTTCAGCCCAAACACTTGTCCTTTTCATTCCTTCATGCATCCTCCTTTTGCATCCCAAAATGTGAAGGGAAATAGAGGTCCTCTGAGGAAAGTTGGTAATTGCAGAGATTGCATTATCTGTTCCCTTTGGTCCTCTTACCGTAATCTCACAGGCCAGGTAGCCCTTTGGATCCAATCATCACCATGGCATGGTGGTTACCAGTTCCATAGTTTGCTGACTAAAGTTTGTTCCTAGGGTGCTGTTCTTTCTGGTCACTGGCTAAGGAGATCATAAATTTCTACCTGGAAGGAACAATAGAGGCCACCTAGCCCAACCCTCTTACTTTATAGATACAGAAATGGAGTTCTAGAATGCTTAAGTGGCTTGTCCAAAGACACACAGGTAATAAGTATAAGATATAGTATTTGAATCTAAGCTTGCTGTTTCTAAAAACAGTACTTGGCACATAGTAGGTGCTTAATGAACGTTTATTTCCTTCCTTCTTCCTATGCTACCACTTAATGAGCTACTTTAGGGGTGCTAGGGCTCATTTCACCCACTCTTAGAAGGTATCCCCTTATAGAGTAGAAGGGAATACCTACAGTGAGTAGGTCTAGAACCTCAGAGGTCATCCAGCCCTACCTGCTCCTGAACAAAATCCCTTCCTTTCCATTGCTCAGATCAATGATCCCGTGATGAACATTTCTAGGACCTCACTCTATTTCTGGATAGTTCTCATTCTTTGTGGGCATTTAGGTGGAGCAGAGGATAGAGACCAGGCTGGAGTCAGGAAGACCTGAGTTCAAATTTGACCTCAGACACTGTGTGACCCTGGGCAAGTCATTCAAACTTGTTTGTCTCGGTTTCCTCATCTGGAAAATAAGCTGGAGAAAGAAATGGCAAACCACTCCAGTATCTTTGCCAAAAAAATAACCCAAATGGGGTCACAAAGAGTTGGACATGACTGAATCAACTGAATAGCAGTGACTAATTCTCTTGATATTAAGTCAAAAGTTGTCACTTTGTGACTGCTATCCATTATTTCTAATTCTTCCCTCTTTGGCCAAGCAAAAAAAAAAATCTTCCTTCCAAGCAATAACCTCTCAAATATTTGAAAATACATAACATGTTTCCTCAAAATCTTCTTTTGTGGAAGCCACCAAATACCCCTGGTTCAGATAATAAATGAATGAATGAATGAATGAATGAATGAATGAATGCATTTCAGAATTCTCCCAGCACTCAAAGGTATCCTTCCTAGGCTGGAATAGAAAACTTTGAAACCTAGAACAATGCTTAGCTTACAGTAAATAGTCAATAATTGCCTATTGAGTTAAGCTAAATGCCCAGCCTTAGCAATATTATGGAATAAACCAATTAGGCTACAGCCCTGAAATAAAAGTTTTTCACTTTGATAAAAAGGATTATATGGCAGAATTCTAGTCTTAGATACAGTGTATCTCTCCTCACATTTAACAAAGCAATGAGGCTAATTATGGGCCTTTTACAGTGTTCAGAGGGACCTCAGAGCTCACCTCATCTAACCTGTCCCTGAACAGAACTCGCCTCCACCACATCTGAAATCCTCCAGTGATGAGTAACTCGTGTTCTATAACATCCTATTGCCATTTCAGACGGCTCTAGGTATTAGAAAATTTTACCTCAGGTTGGTCCCAGATTATCTTTTTGCAATTGTCTATTTTTCCAAAATTTGCACTCAAAAAACAAAACAAGATCAGTCTTCAACATAGTGACACCTCAAACAGCTCAGGGTGTCAAAGTTGTGACCTAAGAAGCCATCTAGCCAAAACTATACCTGAACAAGAATTTCTTCTCATGGAGGACCTAAATTATCATGTAAGCTTTGTTTCAAGTCATCCAATGAAGAGGGAGCCATAAAATCCTGGGGCAGTTCATCCACTTTGGGACAGCCATAATTGTCAGGAAGTGCCACCTATGCCAGAAATATTTAACCTGGAGTCAGAGAGAGAGAGAGAGAGAGAGAGAGAAATATATAGGTATAGAGAGAAATATAATAGAGATAGATGAAGACAGAGACAATAGATATAAAGATAAAGACTGATGATAGAAATGGATGTATAGAGAGATATAGAGATAGAGAGAAATAGTTAACTAACTGTATGTTGATATAATTGATTTTCTTAGTAATTCTATATATTTCATTTTATGAATTTAAAAACATTATTCTAAGAAGGGGTCCAAAGGTTTCCCCAGATTTCCAGGGCTACTTGACACAGAAGGAGGTAAAAATTACTATTCTCCACCACATCTAAATTTTCCTTTTGGCAATTTCCACCCGTTACTCTTAGTTCTCCCCTCTGGGACCAAGCTGAACAAACCTAATCCTTCTTGCATGTGTCATGGGTACAAATCCATGAAGACAGCTATTATGCCCCACCTCTCCTAAGCCTTCTTTACTTTGAGCTAAAAATGCTTAGTATTGTCAACCACTTCTCATACGGTATAAATTCATTCCCTCACCCTTCTGGCTCCTCTCTTCTGGATATTCTCCAGTTTATTAACGTTCTTGCTAAAATGCGGAACAACTGAACACAATCTCCTACATGAGACTGGCCTACCTTCCAGTATATTCATGGGAACTAATCTTTTTGCAAGAGAGCCTTTAAAAAAAGCATTTTTTTCTCAGCTCGGTCAAGTGTTTTTTTAGAGTCAACAAATGTCCAAGGATTTCCCACCTTTCAGTCAGTTACATTGCTGTAAAGATGGAAAATGTTGTCTGTAAAAGTCTGCCTATTCACTTCTCATTCCTTCATTGAAGATATCCTTGAAGTCTGTTTGTTATTGATGTAAGTGCTTTTTAAAAATATAGATATTATTTCCTATTGCCTCTTGCCCAATGGAGCCCTCTGTTACAAAAAGTACAGTTCTGAGGACAGCTAGGTGGCACAGTGGATAGAGAACCAGTCCTACAATCAAAAAGAACTGAGTTCAAATCCAGCCTCAGACACTTACTAACTGTATGGCCCTGGACAAGTTAATTAACCTCTGTTTGCCTCACTTCCCCTACCTGTAAAAGTAGAATAATAATTCCACCTACCTCCCAGGGTTATTGTGAGGATAAAATGGGGTCATATTTTTAAGTGTTTAGCATGGTGCCTGTCACATAATAAACACTACATAAATCTCATTGCTATTATTATTTCAAAGTAAATCAACCTACCCGAACACATACAGCACTCTTGACCAGAAGCTTCTGACATTTATCCTCTACTGAGGGAAGGGAGATATAGTCTATCTTTATTCTTGGAGTTGATTGCTTAGTGCGTTGATGGGAATTCCGGTGTCTTATAGCATTGTCTTCATTTTCATTAGCTTGGTCAATATGGATACAATTCTCTGGGTTCCTCTCTTTTTTCTTTACGTAAAGTCATAAACTTCTTCCTCTCCTTAGCTGAATTCTTCATATTCGTTGTTTCTGATGATACAATTTATTATGCTGCATTCATATACCACAATTTGTTCATCCATTTACCAGTGGTTAGACACACACCTTTTTTCCCACTTTCTTGCTTCTTCGCTGGCATCTTCTTGACAAGCATCTTGATGCCAGGATCAGAGATTGTGCCTTTCAGTACTACATAACTCAAAGTCTTTCTAGCATGTCTCAGCCAGCCAGCATTTATATTCCACTGTTACGGACCCAGGGTTATGACCCAGGGTCACCTTCATACTACCATGAAACATTGAAACATTGAACTTCAAGACGGAGGGTAGAGCAAATAGAAGGTATTCAGCAAATGTGTGTTGAATGACTAAATGAATGACATTGGCTCTATGTCCAACGTGCTTGCCATTCCATCAACCAAAAGCTTTTGCCCAATCAAAGGTTCAAATGTTAACATATTTTACATGTTCAGAGCAAGAAGAATGTAAACTTTTGAGGACCAAGCTTATTGTCTTTCTGTCTTTGTATCTTTAATACCTAATATAGTACCTTGCACGTGGTAGGTGTATAATAAATGCAGAATTCAATTAAGTTGAATGCCAGTGGGGACTAGTATGGACTGGAAGAAATCATTCAGGTTTGACTTCCTATGTGAGTGAATCTGAGTCATGTGCCTTCACCTAAACTCCTTCACTCTCTATAAATTCCTTGGAATGAAATCACGTAGCATCAAAACCACACTTGAGATAGGTGATTGGAATAATCAGAGTCCACTTGTGCCAAGAGGAAAGAGACAACGTCTGTGGTTCAGGTTTGGTCTCCACAAAAATAACAGGAACCACTATTTGTGATGAGTTAGTGTTGGACCTGAGAGAGGTCCAGTGGGGTACTTGCTCTGTAAAAATACCACAGATAGACACATGCATATACACACATATATGCACATATATTTCTATGCATATATGCATATATGTAAATATATTAGACTATGTCTATTTTTTTCATTCTTGACATTCATCAAAGTCATTATAAATTCTCTTTTCAGTAGAGCTGCTCCACCCTACCAAGAGAACCTAGCACAGAGCAGAAGGTAGAGACACCTGCTAATTCTTACACTGGTGTACTGTAGAGCAACTGACCTGCTCCCTCTCCTTCTCCCTCTCCCTCTCAATTCTCCCTCTCCCTCTCCCTCTCCCTCTCCCTCTCCCTCTCCTCCTCTCTCTCCCCCTCCCCCAACTGGGACTTGAACTTCTGTCCTCTCCCCTCCCCTCCCCTCCTTCCGGCCCCTTCCCTTCCCTTCTCTCACCTTCCCTGGGTCTCCTTCACTTCCCACTGGGAAAGATTGTCCTTGACACACTTCCTGGCTATAAGTAAGGATTGGAGAGAGGTTTCAGTGGCAAAGACAGTGTGAGTGTGGTCTGTGCTCTCTGATAGTAAATTCAGCCCTAGAATGGGGAAAGCAATTGTCTAAACCAGGGGCAGGGAATGTGTGGCCTCCAGGCCACATGTGGCCTTCTAGGTCCTTGGTTGTGGCCCTTTGACTAAGTCCAAGTTTGACAGAACAAATCCTTTTATTGAGGGGATTTGTTCAGAGAAGTCTGGATTCATTCAAAAGGCCACACTTGAGGACATCAAATGATTTCTTCTGTGAAGTTTGGATTGAGTCAAAGGGCCACACTTGAGGATCTAGAGGGCCACATATGGCCTTGAGGCCACAGGTTCCTCACCCCTGGTCTAAGCTCCTCTGCCTTCTGTTTTCACTGGATCCAAGGGAACCTCTTCATAGTCTAAATAGTATAGTTGTCTTCATTTCCCATTCCTTCATCTTCTGGAGCTCCTTCAAATCTAATTTTCTCTTTCAGACACTTAGCATAGGCTCAAAGGCTAAATCACCTGTTCCTTTCTTCAAACAACGTTAGACATTAGGGGTATATGGGGTGTTCAAAGAGGACTGGCACCTCTGGTATGAGGGCTTGCCAAGCCCTTTTCAGGGCTGCTCATCTACCTTCGGTGCCCACCTGTCATGTAATTCTCACCTGTGGCTCCAAGAAGCTGTAGCATGTGTAGTGGCCACACCTTGGTAAACCATCTTGGCAGGCATGCTAAACCTGGTTGAGGGCAATCAACAGGCCTCAAACCCATCAGTAAGTTCGTGGGATGTCTACCCCAAGCATGTGAAGACTTCCCCAGTGGAATGGGTAGATGAGAGCAATCTGTTGCAGTAGCCATTAAGGTGGCTGAAGCAGGAGTTGTGGAGTGCTTAGAGCTTGTTCAGACACGGAAGATGCCAAAGTCATCCACTACATCTCAGACCATCACGTTGTCCTGACTTTTGTCTTGCCATTGAACTTTGATGACTCTTGGAAAGAAAGTGAGGCTGATGACTTTATGCACCCCTGCTTCACTTAAATCCAATTCATGCACCAGTCAAGACGTCACTCTGTGATGTCATTGATCTTCTCTGAAAATGAACGACAAATAACAACAGCACATTAGAAGGAGAGAGTATACTCCTTACTTCTCACAGTCACCTTTGGAGCCTCCCTTTTAGATTGTCACTCGGCAATCCCCTCTCCTTCTTTAAAGTTTACTCTATCCCTTCAGATCCTTGATGCTGTCACATTTCTTCCCTGGCTCACTATCCTCTCCACCCTCATTCTTCCCTTGAACTTCTAGTTCGTTAGCTTCTATAATCTCTGTCTACATTTTACTTAAATCACGCACAGGAGTGGTCAGACTTTCCGACGTCTTTCCAACTGACAGAGTTCCCAATTATGTCTCTGAATCCAATCCAGCTCTTTCATCTTGTAGGTGGAGAAACTGAGACCCAGGAAGTTGAGTGGCTTGCTCAAGGTCCCCGGTTGTTGTTGGGTCATTTTTCAGTCACGTTCAACTCTTCATGACCCCATTCGGGGTTTTCTTGGCAAAGATATTGGGGCGGTTTGCCACTTCCTTCTCCAACTCATTTTACAGATGAGGAAACAGAGGCAAACAGGATTAAATGAATTGCCCAGGGTCACACAGCTAGTAAGTATCTAAGGAAGGATTTGAACTCTGAAAGATGGGTCTTCCTGATTCTAAGGCTGGTCCTCAATCCACTGTGCCACCAAGCTGCCCTCAGGATCCCTATTGATGTGCTAATGTTTTCCAGGGCCACTAGCATTGCCATGTATTTGTTTGATAGTAAGAAGGAAAAGGTTTGATCCCTTCAGGAGAGGGACTATTTATCTGCTAGTGTCATAGAACAGTACTTTACACATATGAATAAATAGGAAATTATTTGTTAGATACTTATTGTGCACAAAGCACAAAAAGAGGGAGAGACACATAGGAGGTTTCAGCTACAAGTCAGATGGAAAGCTCCTTAGGGTTCAAGAGAAAAGCCAATTGTAATACCTCTTCTTTAATGCCATTTCTACTGATAAATCATATCTGTTTCTCATGTTGAATCATCTTACAGTGCCAAGGACTTCTGTGTTAAGGATTTCTTTTCCAGATATTTAGTAGTTGTGGCTATTGGGTAAATAGTGACGGCAGCTCCTACAGGGGCAGTTGACAGGTTCCATTTCCACAGGCATTGCTTCCCGAGATGATGACTGTGGGGGCTGGGCTGGAAGGAGGCCAGTGGTCTAGGGATTGTTACCACTCTCAGGGCTCTTGGGCTTATATGTCCATCTTTGGTAGTTTTTCACAGGCCACTTGGTGGCACAGTGGATAGAGTGTTAGATTTGGAATCAGAGAGACCTGATTCAAATCCTGCCTCAGACACTTAATAGCTATGTGACTGACCCTAGGCAAGTCAATTAACCTGTCTTGGTCTCAGTTTCTTCATATTCAAAAGGAAGGTCAGAATATCACCTATCTCACAGGGATACTGTGGGGATTAAACGAGATGACATTTACTGCAAACCTGAAAGCTCTATATAAAGGTTATTTTTTGTCACCAATTCATGGTGGTGGTAGTCAGGAAGGTAGATCCCTCCTCTAAAGTGATTACCCTCTCAATAATGGCTGGGGCCATGGGCTGGAAGCAGGATAAGTAGTGGAGGTAAGTGGGGTGCTGTGTACAGCTGTCTCAGAGTTCATAAGTTAAGGTTAAATAGGTCTGTCTCCACTTTGGTCTGATGAGATATGGTGATTTGACTTGCCTAATACATGCTGTCTCTCACCTCTCCCTGAGAGCACTTTCATATGGTGGTACTCAATTAAGAAAACTGGAATGAAAAAGTTTTGCACTGGGTTCACTATTGTGCTGAATCTAGCTTTTCTTTCAGGGTGTGGATAGGATTAAATGCCCTCAGCAAAAGTAGTTTGGTTCATCCCCATACTCATGGCAGTGAGTCTCTAGAAGGGATAGGCTCCCCTCTAGAAAGATAAAAAAGGAGCAAGTTATCGTGCCTTTTCTCTAAACCACAAAGTAGGCAGTTGGTTGATTACTGTAACTGACAGCTGCTTACTACATGTTAATACTAGTACATTGTTGATGTCTTTCAAACAGGAAAAAAAAATTGGGCACTGCAGAAAATGAGTGTCCATCCCAACCATCTCATAGAATGTGCCTATAGCATCATGCATTCTTGTATTGTTGTTGCTGAGTTGTTTCAGTCATGTCTGACTCTTCATGACCCCATTTGGGGTTTTCTTGGCAAAGATACTGGGGTGGTTTGCCATTTCCTTCTCCAGCTCATTTTATACATGAGGAACTGAGAAAAACAAGGTTAAGTGTCTTGCCCAAGGTCACACAGTTACTAAGTGTCTGAGGCTGGATTTGAACTCATGAAGATAAGTGTTCCTTATTCTAAGCCTAGTGCTCTATCCACTGTGCCGCCTAGCTGCCCCTATCTATCTATTCATAAACTGTTTTTATAGTCAGAGGTTCGCAAATCTCCCTATCTCTTATGTAGAACTTTGAAGCTGGCCACTGCTGGCAAGATTATTTAGGATATCAACGCTTTTATTACTTCCTGATTTTACTCAGTTTCTATTGGTTTTCTTGAATTTATGTAGATTTTAGGTAGGAGCAGCCATCTGTGTTTATTCTTGTACTTATTTCCTCTCCTTTCCCTTCATATGTTCTCTCTTCCATTCAAACTAGCCTCCTAGCTGATCCCTGACTACCACCTCCATTTCTTTGTAAAAGTGTTCCCACTGTTTAGAATGTGCTCCCTTCTTGCCATCTTAGAATCCCTGGAATCTTATAGAATCTCTACCTTCCTTTAAAGCACACACTAATTGTCACTTCCTGTATGAGTCCTTCTCTGAACTTTCTCCAAGGGCTATTCACTCCTTCCTTAGTTACTTTCTATTACTTTATACATGCTCTTTGCATTTACTTACTAGTAAACTGATTATATCCTACCAATAGAATGGCCACTCTTTGTGGGTGTGGACAGTTTGGGTTTTGTCTTTGTGACCCTAGTTGCCTAGCATTGTGCCTGGCTGGTAGATAAATAAATAAATAAAGATTGATAAATTCAAGATTTGTTGAATTGAAGGACTGGAATTGAAAGCTAGAACTAATTTGGATGACATCACTATCTGAGTTCTTATATGTTAGCAAGACTGACTGAATTGCATTTACAACCTGCTCCATTTCTTTCCGCACTTATCAGAGGTCGGTTCTTTGGCTGTTGTTGTTGTTGTGTTTGTCCTTTGTTTTCGAAGAGGACCATGACATCAGGGGAATGATGACATGACTTGCAGGTGACTTTGATTTGAGTGAGGGAGGGCTGTGCAAGGTCACCAGCCTCACTTTCTCCTCCAGTGCCATCTGGGTCCAGTGGCCTGATATTTACCAGGATGACTGGAGATGGCCCAGGATGCATTGGGAGACCCTGGCCCATTTAGGTTAAGGATTTTCATGTACTCATTTAGAGTGAGGTAAAGCCCATTCTATGACTAGGCCTCTTTAAGAAGTGAATTAAGGGATAGTCCCTTTAATTAGAAAAAAAGAAAAAACAAGCCTGAAAGTTATGCTAATTTCTTAGGCTAAGTTTTTAAAGGGATATCATCCTAAGGTGCTGGATCACTTTGGGCTTCTGGTTGTAATGAAGTATGGTAGGTTGGAAATGCATTTCACTAAGTTGGAATCAATTAGTTGAAACTTGTCAGAAGTTCTATGCTAAGAAACAATGGAGGCGTATGTCATCAGTATTCTCATATGGAGTTTTCAATCTTTCTTGACTTGTAAGGGTATTATTTTAAAAAACTAAGTGGGGGAGGGGAAAAGGGGAGGAGGGAAAGGCCTTGTTTTTGCCATTTCCTCTGTGAGTTCCAACATGTTAGAACATAGAGCACCTGATAGAATCATTAGGCATATCAACTCTGTTGGGCTTGTTGCCTGTGGCACGAGCTTGTGGAAAGATGCCAGCACCACCGCTCAGGGAGCCCTGTTAGAGCACCTTGGCAGTCTGGAAGATAAAGAGCGAAGGTCCGACCATATGTTATGTTGTTCAGTCTCAGGGTGAGCAGCAAAGCAGAAATCAGATTCCATGTCTGCATTTTCCTTCGGGAATGGAAGCTGGAGGCCTCCAGAAAGGGCAACTCACCACGATGGAATAGCCATTAACCTTGTTTATCTCTAAATAGCAAGGCCTCATTTAGTGGTCTCTTGGATATTGAGGGGCTAGTGGCTAGAGATCATCATTTCTTTGTTCAGGGTGAGAATGACCCTTTCAGCTCACATGAAAATATAGTTATGGCTTTCAGGGAAAGAACTCAGGAAAGAGGGGGTCAGAGAACATGATTTAATTTAATTTTTGGTTCTGTTATATACCAGCCATGTAAACTGGAG